>NW_026558494.1:0-300000 GCF_026930045.1 Uloborus diversus | reverse complement strand
ATTCGCAAAAGAGAAAAATTAAAAAAAAAGAAGAAGAAATTTCAAATTAGAAACTAAAAGTATACATTGAAGATTTTCGTTCAGGCTGGGACTCGAACCCAGGGCCACTCGCTTGGAAGCCTAACACTCTAGCCATTAGTCTATGGGAGCTCTGTCGGTGGGAGTTTTAAATATAATAAAAACAAAAAATGCACCTTGGTAATTGTTTATTTAAACACTTTGAAATCTTCGTGTCGAAAAATTAAACTGACTCAGAATTTTCTTCCCTACATAAATAATCAATAATTGCAAAGGAAAGAAATTGAAAAAAAAAAAGAATTTTCAAATTAGAAAAGAAATATATACATTGAAGATATTCGCTCCGGCTGGGACTCGAACCCAGGCCACTCGCTTGGAAGACCAGCGGTCTAGCCATTAGGCTATCGGAGTTCTGTCGAGCGGAGTCTTACTGCCTGACTGATACTGCCTGACTGACAGACTGACTCACTGACTGACTGATACTGACTGACTGACTCACTGACTGACCGAGATTGACTGACTAACTGCCTGACTGACTGAGACTGGACTGACTGACTGACTGACTGACTGACTGACTAACTGACTGACTGAGACTGACTGACTGACTGCTTGACTCTCTGACTGGCTATTTCACTGACTGACTGAATGACTAAATGACTGACTGACACTGACTGACTGACTGCTTGACTACCTGACTGACTGCTTGACTGACTAACTGACTGGACAGGACTGACCGACTGACTGACTGACAGACTGACTGAATAAGGATGACTGACAGACTGACTGAATAAGGCTGACTGACTGACTGACTGACAGACTGACTGAATAAGGCTGACTGACTGACTGACTGAATGACTGACTGACTGACTGACTGACTGACTGAGACTGGACTGGACTGACTGACTGACTGACTGACTGAGACTGACTGAATGCTTTAGTGACTAACTGACTGCACAGGACTGACCGACTGACTGACTGACTGACTGCCTGACTGACTGACTGACTGAATGACTGACTGACTGAGACTAAATGACTGACTGCTTGACTGACAGGCTGAAGGACTAACTGACTGACTGAGTGACTGACTGACTAACTGACTGACTGAGACTGACTGACTGACTGCTTGACTCTCTGACTGGCTATTTCACTGACTGACTGAATGACTAAATGACTGACTGACACTGACTGACTGACTGCTTGACTACCTGACTGACTGCTTGACTGACTAACTGACTGGACAGGACTGACCGACTGACTGACTGACAGACTGACTGAATAAGGATGACTGACAGACTGACTGAATAAGGCTGACTGACTGACTGACTGACAGACTGACTGAATAAGGCTGACCGACTGACTGACTGCCTGACTGACTGACTGACTGAATGACTGACTGACTGACTGACCGAGACTGACTGACTGACTGACTGAGACTGGACTGGACTGACTGACTGACTGACTGACTGAGACTGACTGACTGCTTTAGTGACTAACTGACTGCACAGGACTGACCGACTGACTGACTGACTGACTGCCTGACTGACTGACTAACTGAATGACTGACTGACTGAGACTAAATGACTGACTGCTTGACTGACTGGCTGAAGGACTAACTGACTGACTGAGTGACTGACTGACTGGACTGACTGACTGAGACTGAATGACTGAGTCTTGACTGACATGACTGTCAGACTGACTGACTGACTTCGCAAAAGGGAAAAATAAAAAAAAAGTTTTATAAAATTAGAAAAAAATATTTGCATTTAAGATTTCCTTTCCGGCTGGGATTTGAACCCAGGGCGACACTCATGGAAGCCCAACGCTCTCGCCAATATACTATCGGATCTCTGTTGATCGGTGTCTTAATTATAATAAAAACAAAAAATGCACCTTAGTAATTATTGATCTAAAATCTTTGAAATCTAAAGGTCGAATGATTAAACTGACTCAGAATTTTCTTCCGTACATAAATAATCCATATTTGCAAAAGAAAGAAATTGAAAAAAAAAAGAATCTTCAAATTAGAAGAGAAATATATACATGGAAGATTTTCGTTCCGGCCGGGACTCGAACACAGTACCACGCGCTTGGAACCCAACGGTCTAGCCATTAGGCTATCGGAGCTCTGTCGATGGAAGTCTTAAATATAATAAAAACAAAAAATGCACCTTGGTAATTATTGATTCAAACACTTTGAAATTTACAGGTCGAATAATTAAACTGACTCAGAATTTTTCTCCCTACATAAATAATCAATATTCGCAAAAGAGAAAAATTAAAAAAAAAGAAGAAGAAATTTCAAATTAGAAACTAAAAGTATACATTGAAGATTTTCGTTCAGGCTGGGACTCGAACCCAGGGCCACTCGCTTGGAAGCCTAACACTCTAGCCATTAGTCTATGGGAGCTCTGTCGGTGGGAGTTTTAAATATAATAAAAACAAAAAATGCACCTTGGTAATTGTTTATTTAAACACTTTGAAATCTTCGTGTCGAAAAATTAAACTGACTCAGAATTTTCTTCCCTACATAAATAATCAATAATTGCAAAGGAAAGAAATTGAAAAAAAAAAGAATTTTCAAATTAGAAAAGAAATATATACATTGAAGATATTCGCTCCGGCTGGGACTCGAACCCAGGCCACTCGCTTGGAAGACCAGCGGTCTAGCCATTAGGCTATCGGAGTTCTGTCGAGCGGAGTCTTACTGCCTGACTGATACTGCCTGACTGACAGACTGACTCACTGACTGACTGATACTGACTGACTGACTCACTGACTGACCGAGACTGACTGACTAACTGCCTGACTGACTGAGACTGGACTGACTGACTGACTGACTGACTGACTGACTAACTGACTGACTGAGACTGACTGACTGACTGCTTGACTCTCTGACTGGCTATTTCACTGACTGACTGAATGACTAAATGACTGACTGACACTGACTGACTGACTGCTTGACTACCTGACTGACTGCTTGACTGACTAACTGACTGGACAGGACTGACCGACTGACTGACTGACAGACTGACTGAATAAGGATGACTGACAGACTGACTGAATAAGGCTGACTGACTGACTGACTGACAGACTGACTGAATAAGGCTGACTGACTGACTGACTGAATGACTGACTGACTGACTGACTGACTGACTGAGACTGGACTGGACTGACTGACTGACTGACTGACTGAGACTGACTGAATGCTTTAGTGACTAACTGACTGCACAGGACTGACCGACTGACTGACTGACTGACTGCCTGACTGACTGACTGACTGAATGACTGACTGACTGAGACTAAATGACTGACTGACTGAGACTAAATGACTGACTGCTTGACTGACTGG
Organism: Uloborus diversus; assembly: GCF_026930045.1. NCBI lineage: Eukaryota > Metazoa > Arthropoda > Arachnida > Araneae > Uloboridae > Uloborus > Uloborus diversus. The sequence continues at coordinate 296,633 of NW_026558494.1, read as the reverse complement.
CTGAAGGACTAACTGACTGACTGAGTGACTGACTGACTGGACTGACTGACTGAGACTGAATGACTGAGTGCTTGACTGATTGACTGTCAGACTGACTGACTGAGTTCGCAAAAGGGAAAAATAAAAAAAAAGAATTATAAAATTAGAAAAAAATATTTGCATTTAAGAATTCCTTTCCGGCTGGGATTTGAACCCAGGGCGACACTCATGGAAGCCCAACGCTCTCGCCAATATACTATCGGATCTCTGTTGATCGGTGTCTTAATTATAATAAAAACAAAAAATGCACCTTAGTAATTATTGATCTAAAATCTTTGAAATCTAAAGGTCGAATGATTAAACTGACTCAGAATTTTCTTCCGTACATAAATAATCCATATTTGCAAAAGAAAGAAATTGAAAAAAAAAAAGAATCTTCAAATTAGAAGAGAAATATATACATGGAAGATTTTCGTTCCGGCCGGGACTCGAACACAGTACCACGCGCTTGGAACCCAACGGTCTAGCCATTAGGCTATCGGAGCTCTGTCGATGGAAGTCTTAAATATAATAAAAACAAAAAATGCACCTTGGTAATTATTGATTCAAACACTTTGAAATTTACAGGTCGAATAATTAAACTGACTCAGAATTTTTCTCCCTACATAAATAATCAATATTCGCAAAAGAGAAAAATTAAAAAAAAAGAAGAAGAAATTTCAAATTAGAAACTAAAAGTATACATTGAAGATTTTCGTTCAGGCTGGGACTCGAACCCAGGGCCACTCGCTTGGAAGCCTAACACTCTAGCCATTAGTCTATGGGAGCTCTGTCGGTAGGAGTTTTAAATATAATAAAAACAAAAAATGCACCTTGGTAATTGTTTATTTAAACACTTTGAAATCTTCGTGTCGAAAAATTAAACTGACTCAGAATTTTCTTCCCTACATAAATAATCAATAATTGCAAAGGAAAGAAATTGAAAAAAAAGAATTTTCAAATTAGAAAAGAAATATATACATTGAAGATATTCGCTCCGGCTGGGACTCGAACCCAGGCCACTCGCTTGGAAGACCAGCGGTCTAGCCATTAGGCTATCGGAGTTCTGTCGAGCGGAGTCTTACTGCCTGACTGATACTGCCTGACTGACAGACTGACTCACTGACTGACTGATACTGACTGACTGACTCACTGACTGACCGAGACTGACTGACTAACTGCCTGACTGACTGAGACTGGACTGACTGACTGACTGACTGACTGACTGACTAACTGACTGACTGAGACTGACTGACTGACTGCTTGACTCTCTGACTGGCTATTTCACTGACTGACTGAATGACTAAATGACTGACTGACACTGACTGACTGACTGCTTGACTACCTGACTGACTGCTTGACTGACTAACTGACTGGACAGGACTGACCGACTGACTGACTGACAGACTGACTGAATAAGGATGACTGACAGACTGACTGAATAAGGCTGACTGACTGACTGACTGACAGACTGACTGAATAAGACTGACCGACTGACTGACTGCCTGACTGACTGACTGACTGAATGTCTGACTGACTGACTGACCGAGACTGACTGACTGACTGACTGAGACTGGACTGGACTGACTGACTGACTGACTGACTGAGACTGACTGACTGCTTTAGTGACTAACTGACTGCACAGGACTGACCGACTGACTGACTGACTGACTGCCTGACTGACTGACTGACTGAATGACTGACTGACTGAGACTAAATGACTGACTGCTTGACTGACTGGCTGAAGGACTAACTGACTGACTGAGTGACTGACTGACTGGACTGACTGACTGAGACTGAATGACTGAGTGCTTGACTGATTGACTGTCAGACTGACTGACTGACTTCGCAAAAGGGAAAAATAAAAAAAAAGAATTATAAAATTAGAAAAAAATATTTGCATTTAAGAATTCCTTTCCGGCTGGGATTTGAACCCAGGGCGACACTCATGGAAGCCCAACGCTCTCGCCAATATACTATCGGATCTCTGTTGATCGGTGTCTTAATTATAATAAAAACAAAAAATGCACCTTAGTAATTATTGATCTAAAATCTTTGAAATCTAAAGGTCGAATGATTAAACTGACTCAGAATTTTCTTCCGTACATAAATAATCCATATTTGCAAAAGAAAGAAATTGAAAAAAAAAAGAATCTTCAAATTAGATGAGAAATATATACATGGAAGATTTTCGTTCCGGCCGGGACTCGAACCCAGTACCACGCGCTTGGAACCCAACGGTCTAGCCATTAGGCTATCGGAGCTCTGTCGATGGAAGTCGTAAATATAATAAAAACAAAAAATGCACCTTGGTAATTATTGATTCAAAGACTTTGAAATTTACAGGTCGAATAATTAAACTGACTCAGAATTTTTCTCCCTACATAAATAATCAATATTCGCAAAAGAGAAAAATTAAAAAAAAAAGAAGAAGAAATTTCAAATTAGAAACTAAAAGTATACATTGAAGATTTTCGTTCAGGCTGGGACTCGAACCCAGGGCCACTCGCTTGGAAACCTAACACTCTAGCCATTAGTCTATGGGAGCTCTCTCGGTGGGAGTTTTAAATATAATAAAAACAAAAAATGCACCTTGGTAATTGTTTATTTAAACACTTTGAAATCTTCGTGTCGAAAAATTAAACTGACTCAGAATTTTCTTCCCTACATAAATAATCAATAATTGCAAAGGAAAGAAATTGAAAAAAAGAATTTTCAAATTAGAAAAGAAATATATACATTGAAGATATTCGCTCCGGCTGGGACTCGAACCCAGGCCACTCGCTTGGAAGACCAGTGGTCTAGCCATTAGGCTATCGGAGTTCTGTCGAGCGGAGTCTTACTGCCTGACTGATACTGCCTGACTGACAGACTGACTCACTGACTGACTGATACTGACTGACTGACTCACTGACTGACCGAGACTGACTGACTAACTGCCTGACTGACTGAGACTGGACTGACTGACTGACTGACTGACTGACTGACTAACTGACTGACTGAGACTGACTGACTGACTGCTTGACTCTCTGACTGGCTATTTAACTGACTGACTGAATGACTAAATGACTGACTGACACTGACTGACTGACTGCTTGACTACCTGACTGACTGCTTGACTGACTAACTGACTGGACAGGACTGACCGACTGACTGACTGACAGACTGACTGAATAAGGAGGACTGACAGACTGACTGAATAAGGCTGACTGACTGACTGACTGACAGACTGACTGAATAAGGCTGACTGACTGACTGACTGAATGACTGACTGACTGACTGACTGACTGACTGAGACTGGACTGGACTGACTGACTGACTGACTGACTGAGACTGACTGAATGCTTTAGTGACTAACTGACTGCACAGGACTGACCGACTGACTGACTGACTGACTGCCTGACTGACTGACTGACTGAATGACTGACTGACTGAGACTAAATGACTGACTGCTTGACTGACTGGCTGAAGGACTAACTGACTGACTGAGTGACTGACTGACTGGACTGACTGACTGAGACTGAATGACTGAGTGCTTGACTGATTGACTGTCAGACTGACTGACTGACTTCGCAAAAGGGAAAAATAAAAAAAAAGAATTATAAAATTAGAAAAAAATATTTGCATTTAAGAATTCCTTTCCGGCTGGGATTTGAACCCAGGGCGACACTCATGGAAGCCCAACGCTCTCGCCAATATACTATCGGATCTCTGTTGATCGGTGTCTTAATTATAATAAAAACAAAAAATGCACCTTAGTAATTATTGATCTAAAATCTTTGAAATCTAAAGGTCGAATGATTAAACTGACTCAGAATTTTCTTCCGTACATAAATAATCCATATTTGCAAAAGAAAGAAATTGAAAAAAAAAAGAATCTTCAAATTAGAAGAGAAATATATACATGGAAGATTTTCGTTCCGGCCGGGACTCGAACACAGTACCACGCGCTTGGAACCCAACGGTCTAGCCATTAGGCTATCGGAGCTCTGTCGATGGAAGTCTTAAATATAATAAAAACAAAAAATGCACCTTGGTAATTATTGATTCAAACACTTTGAAATTTACAGGTCGAATAATTAAACTGACTCAGAATTTTTCTCCCTACATAAATAATCAATATTCGCAAAAGAGAAAAATTAAAAAAAAAGAAGAAGAAATTTCAAATTAGAAACTAAAAGTATACATTGAAGATTTTCGTTCAGGCTGGGACTCGAACCCAGGGCCACTCGCTTGGAAGCCTAACAGTCTAGCCATTAGTCTATGGGAGCTCTGTCGGTAGGAGTTTTAAATATAATAAAAACAAAAAATGCACCTTGGTAATTGTTTATTTAAACACTTTGAAATCTTCGTGTCGAAAAATTAAACTGACTCAGAATTTTCTTCCCTACATAAATAATCAATAATTGCAAAGGAAAGAAATTGAAAAAAAAGAATTTTCAAATTAGAAAAGAAATATATACATTGAAGATATTCGCTCCGGCTGGGACTCGAACCCAGGCCACTCGCTTGGAAGACCAGCGGTCTAGCCATTAGGCTATCGGAGTTCTGTCGAGCGGAGTCTTACTGCCTGACTGATACTGCCTGACTGACAGACTGACTCACTGACTGACTGATACTGACTGACTGACTCACTGACTGACCGAGACTGACTGACTAACTGCCTGACTGACTGAGACTGGACTGACTGACTGACTGACTGACTGACTGACTGAGACTGACTGACTGACTGCTTGACTCTCTGACTGGCTATTTCACTGACTGACTGAATGACTAAATGACTGACTGACACTGACTGACTGACTGCTTGACTACCTGACTGACTGCTTGACTGACTAACTGACTGGACAGGACTGACCGACTGACTGACTGACAGACTGACTGAATAAGGATGACTGACAGACTGACTGAATAAGGCTGACTGACTGACTGACTGACAGACTGACTGAATAAGACTGACCGACTGACTGACTGCCTGACTGACTGACTGACTGAATGACTGACTGACTGACTGACCGAGACTGACTGACTGACTGACTGAGACTGGACTGGACTGACTGACTGACTGACTGACTGAGACTGACTGACTGAGACTGACTGACTGCTTTAGTGACTAACTGACTGCACAGGACTGACCGACTGACTGACTGACTGACTGCCTGACTGACTGACTGACTGAATGACTGACTGACTGAGACTAAATGACTGACTGCTTGACTGACTGGCTGAAGGACTAACTGACTGACTGAGTGACTGACTGACTGGACTGACTGACTGAGACTGAATGACTGAGTGCTTGACTGATTGACTGTCAGACTGACTGACTGACTTCGCAAAAGGGAAAAATAAAAAAAAAGAATTATAAAATTAGAAAAAAATATTTGCATTTAAGAATTCCTTTCCGGCTGGGATTTGAACCCAGGGCGACACTCATGGAAGCCCAACGCTCTCGCCAATATACTATCGGATCTCTGTTGATCGGTGTCTTAATTATAATAAAAACAAAAAATGCACCTTAGTAATTATTGATCTAAAATCTTTGAAATCTAAAGGTCGAATGATTAAACTGACTCAGAATTTTCTTCCGTACATAAATAATCCATATTTGCAAAAGAAAGAAATTGAAAAAAAAAAGAATCTTCAAATTAGATGAGAAATATATACATGGAAGATTTTCGTTCCGGCCGGGACTCGAACCCAGTACCACGCGCTTGGAACCCAACGGTCTAGCCATTAGGCTATCGGAGCTCTGTCGATGGAAGTCGTAAATATAATAAAAACAAAAAATGCACCTTGGTAATTATTGATTCAAAGACTTTGAAATTTACAGGTCGAATAATTAAACTGACTCAGAATTTTTCTCCCTACATAAATAATCAATATTCGCAAAAGAGAAAAATTAAAAAAAAAAGAAGAAGAAATTTCAAATTAGAAACTAAAAGTATACATTGAAGATTTTCGTTCAGGCTGGGACTCGAACCCAGGGCCACTCGCTTGGAAACCTAACACTCTAGCCATTAGTCTATGGGAGCTCTCTCGGTGGGAGTTTTAAATATAATAAAAACAAAAAATGCACCTTGGTAATTGTTTATTTAAACACTTTGAAATCTTCGTGTCGAAAAATTAAACTGACTCAGAATTTTCTTCCCTACATAAATAATCAATAATTGCAAAGGAAAGAAATTGAAAAAAAGAATTTTCAAATTAGAAAAGAAATATATACATTGAAGATATTCGCTCCGGCTGGGACTCGAACCCAGGCCACTCGCTTGGAAGACCAGTGGTCTAGCCATTAGGCTATCGGAGTTCTGTCGAGCGGAGTCTTACTGCCTGACTGATACTGCCTGACTGACAGACTGACTCACTGACTGACTGATACTGACTGACTGACTCACTGACTGACCGAGACTGACTGACTAACTGCCTGACTGACTGAGACTGGACTGACTGACTGACTGACTGACTGACTGACTGAGACTGACTGACTGACTGACTGACTAACTGTCTGACTGAGACTGACTGACTGACTGCTTGACTCTCTGACTGGCTATTTCACTGACTGACTGAATGACTAAATGACTGACTGACACTGACTGACTGACTGCTTGACTACCTGACTGACTGCTTGACTGACTAACTGACTGGACAGGACTGACCGACTGACTGACTGACAGACTGACTGAATAAGGATGACTGACAGACTGACTGAATAAGGCTGACTGACTGACTGACTGACAGACTGAAGAATAAGGCTGACCGACTGAGTGACTGCCTGACTGACTGACTGACTGAATGACTGACTGACTGACTGACCGAGACTGACTGACTGACTGACTGAGACTGGACTGGACTGACTGACTGACTGAGACTGACTGACTGCTTTAGTGACTAACTGACTGCACAGGACTGACCGACTGACTGACTGACTGACTGCCTGAATGACTGACTGACTGAATGACTGACTGAGACTAAATGACTGACTGCTTGACTGACTGGCTGAAGGACTAACTGACTGACTGAGTGACTGACTGACTGGACTGACTGACTGAGACTGAATGACTGAGTGCTTGACTGATTGACTGTCAGACTGACTGACTGACTTCGCAAAAGGGAAAAATAAAAAAAAAGAATTTTAAAATTAGAAAAAAATATTTGCATTTAAGATTTCCTTTCCGGCTGGGATTTGAACCCAGGGCGACACTCATGGAAGCCCAACGCTCTCGCCAATATACTATCGGATCTCTGTTGATCGGTGTCTTAATTATAATAAAAACAAAAAATGCACCTTAGTAATTATTGATCTAAAATCTTTGAAATCTAAAGGTCGAATGATTAAACTGACTCAGAATTTTCTTCCGTACATAAATAATCCATATTTGCAAAAGAAAGAAATTGAAAAAAAAAAAGAATCTTCAAATTAGAAGAGAAATATATACATGGAAGATTTTCGTTCCGGCCGGGACTCGAACACAGTACCACGCGCTTGGAACCCAACGGTCTAGCCATTAGGCTATCGGAGCTCTGTCGATGGAAGTCTTAAATATAATAAAAACAAAAAATGCACCTTGGTAATTATTGATTCAAACACTTTGAAATTTACAGGTCGAATAATTAAACTGACTCAGAATTTTTCTCCCTACATAAATAATCAATATTCGCAAAAGAGAAAAATTAAAGAAAAAAGAAGAAGAAATTTCAAATTAGAAACTAAAAGTATACATTGAAGATTTTCGTTCAGGCTGGGACTCGAACCCAGGGCCACTCGCTTGGAAGCCTAACACTCTAGCCATTAGTCTATGGGAGCTCTGTCGGTGGGAGTTTTAAATATAATAAAAACAAAAAATGCACCTTGGTAATTGTTTATTTAAACACTTTGAAATCTTCGTGTCGAAAAATTAAACTGACTCAGAATTTTCTTCCCTACATAAATAATCAATAATTGCAAAGGAAAGAAATTGAAAAAAAAAAGAATTTTCAAATTAGAAAAGAAATATATACATTGAAGATATTCGCTCCGGCTGGGACTCGAACCCAGGCCACTCGCTTGGAAGACCAGCGGTCTAGCCATTAGGCTATCGGAGTTCTGTCGAGCGGAGTCTTACTGCCTGACTGATACTGCCTGACTGACAGACAGACTCACTGACTGACTGATACTGACTGACTGACTCACTGACTGACCGAGACTGACTGACTAACTGCCTGACTGACTGAGACTGGACTGACTGACTGACTGACGGACTGACTAACTGACTGACTGAGACTGACTGACTGCTTGACTCTCTGACTGGCTATTTCACTGACTGACTGAATGACTAAATGACTGACTGACACTGACTGACTGACTGCTTGACTACCTGACTGACTGCTTGACTGACTAACTGACTGGACAGGACTGACCGACTGACTGACTGACAGACTGACTGAATAAGGAGGACTGACAGACTGACTGAATAAGGCTGACTGACTGACTGACTGACTGACTGAATGACTGACTGACTGACTGACCGAGACTGACTGACTGACTGACTGAGACTGGACTGGACTGACTGACTGACTGACTGAGACTGGACTGACTGACTGACTGACTGAGACTGACTGACTGCTTTAGTGACTAACTGACTGCACAGGACTGACCGACTGACTGACTGACTGACTGCCTGACTGACTGACTGAATGACTGACTGACTGAGACTAAATGACTGACTGCTTGACTGACTGGCTGAAGGACTAACTGACTGACTGAGTGACTGACTGACTGGACTGACTGACTGAGACTGAATGACCAATTGCTTGACTGATTGACTGTCAGACTGACTGAATGACTTCGCAAAAGGGAAAAATAAAAAAAAAAAGAATTTTAAAATTAGAAAAAAGTATTTGCATTTAAGAATTCCTTTCCGGCTGGGATTTGAACCCAGGGCGACACTCATGGAAGCCCAACGCTCTCGCCAATATACTATCGGATCTCTGTTGATCGGTGTCTTAATTATAATAAAAACAAAAAATGCACCTTAGTAATTATTGATCTAAAATCTTTGAAATCTAAAGGTCGAATGATTAAACTGACTCAGAATTTTCTTCCGTACATAAATAATCCATATTTGCAAAAGAAAGAAATTGAAAAAAAAAAGAATCTTCAAATTAGAAGAGAAATATATACATGGAAAATTTTCGTTCCGGCCGGGACTCGAACCCAGTACCACGCGCTTGGAACCCAACGGTCTAGCCATTAGGCTATCGGAGCTCTGTCGATGGAAGTCGTAAATATAATAAAAACAAAAAATGCACCTTGGTAATTATTGATTCAAACACTTTGAAATTTACAGGTCGAATAATTAAACTGACTCGAATTTTTCTCCCTACATAAATAATCAATATTCGCAAAAGAGAAAAATTAAAAAAAAAAGAAGAAGAAATTTCAAATTAGAAACTAAAAGTATACATTGAAGATTTTCGTTCAGGCTGGGACTCGAACCCAGGGCCACTCGCTTGGAAACCTAACACTCTAGCCATTAGTCTATGGGAGCTCTCTCGGTGGGAGTTTTAAATATAATAAAAACAAAAAATGCACCTTGGTAATTGTTTATTTAAACACTTTGAAATCTTCGTGTCGAAAAATTAAACTGACTCAGAATTTTCTTCCCTACATAAATAATCAATAATTGCAAAGGAAAGAAATTGAAAAAAAAAAGAATTTTCAAATTAGAAAAGAAATATATACATTGAAGATATTCGCTCCGGCTGGGACTCGAACCCAGGCCACTCGCTTGGAAGACCAGCGGTCTAGCCATTAGGCTATCGGAGTTCTGTCGAGCGGAGTCTTACTGCCTGACTGATACTGCCTGACTGACAGACTGACTCACTGACTGACTGATACTGACTGACTGACTCACTGACTGACCGAGACTGACTGACTAACTGCCTGACTGACTGAGACTGGACTGACTGACTGACTGACTGACGGACTGACTAACTGACTGACTGAGACTGACTGACTGACTGCTTAACTCTCTGACTGGCTATTTCACTGACTGACTGAATGACTAAATGACTGACTGACACTGACTGACTGACTGCTTGACTACCTGACTGACTGCTTGACTGACTAACTGACTGGACAGGACTGACCGACTGACTGACTGACAGACTGACTGAATAAGGATGACTGACAGACTGACTGAATAAGGCTGACTGACTGACTGACTGACAGACTGACTGAATAAGGCTGACCGACTGAGTGACTGCCTGACTGACTGACTGACTGAATGACTGACTGACTGACTGACCGAGACTGACTGACTGACTGACTGAGACTGGACTGGACTGACTGACTGACTGACTGACTGAGACTGACTGACTGCTTTAGTGACTAACTGACTGCACAGGACTGACCGACTGACTGACTGACTGAATGACTGACTGACTGAGACTAAATGACTGACTGCTTGACTGACTGGCTGAAGGACTAACTGACTGACTGAGTGACTGACTGACTGGACTGACTGACTGAGACTGAATGACTGAGTGCTTGACTGATTGACTCTCAGACTGACTGACTGACTTCGCAAAAGGGAAAAATAAAAAAAAAAGAATTATAAAATTAGAAAAAAATATTTGCATTTAAGATTTCCTTTCCGGCTGGGATTTGAACCCAGGGCGACACTCATGGAAGCCCAACGCTCTCGCCAATACACTATAGGATCTCTGTTGATCGGTGTCTTAATTATAATAAAAACAAAAAATGCACCTTAGTAATTATTGATCTAAAATCTTTGAAATCTAAAGGTCGAATGATTAAACTGACTCAGAATTTTCTTCCGTACATAAATAATCCATATTTGCAAAAGAAAGAAATTGAAAAAAAAAGAATCTTCAAATTGGAAGAGAAATATATACATGGAAGATTTTCGTTCCGGCCGGGACTCGAACCCAGTACCACGCGCTTGGAACCCAACGGTCTAGCCATTAGGCTATCGGAGCTCTGTCGATGGAAGTCTTAAATATAATAAAAACAAAAAATGCACCTTGGTAATTATTGATTCAAACACTTTGAAATTTACAGGTCGAATAATTAAACTGACTCAGAATTTTTCTCCCTACATAAATAATCAATATTCGCAAAAGAGAAAAATTAAAAAAAAAGAAGAAGAAATTTCAAATTAGAAACTAAAAGTATACATTGAAGATTTTCGTTCAGGCTGGGACTCGAACCCAGGGCCACTCGCTTGGAAGCCTAACACTCTAGCCATTAGTCTATGGGAGCTCTGTCGGTGGGAGTTTTAAATATAATAAAAACAAAAAATGCACCTTGGTAATTGTTTATTTAAACACTTTGAAATCTTCGTGTCGAAAAATTAAACTGACTCAGAATTTTCTTCCCTACATAAATAATCAATAATTGCAAAGGAAAGAAATTGAAAAAAAAAATAATTTTCAAATTAGAAAAGAAATATATACATTGAAGATATTCGCTTCGGCTGGGACTCGAACCCAGGCCACTCGCTTGGAAGACCAGTGGTCTAGCCATTAGGCTATCAGAGTTCTGTCGAGCGGAGTCTTACTGCCTGACTGATACTGCCTGACTGACAGACTGACTCACTGACTGACTGATACTGACTGACTGACTCACTGACTGACCGAGACTGACTGACTAACTGACTGACTGACTGACTGACTGACTGACTGACTGACTGAGACTGACTGACTGACTGCTTGACTCTCTGACTGGCTATTTCACTGACTGACTGAATGACTAAATGACTGACTGACACTGACTGACTGACTGCTTGACTACCTGACTGACTGCTTGACTGACTAACTGACTGGACAGGACTGACCGACTGACTGACAGACAGACTGACTGAATAAGGATGACTGACAGACTGACTGAATAAGGCTGACTGACTGACTGACTGACAGACTGACTGAATAAGGCTGACCGACTGACTGACTGCCTGACTGACTGACTGACTGAATGACTGACTGACTGACTGACCGAGACTGACTGACTGACTGACTGAGACTGGACTGGACTGACTGACTGACTGACTGACTGAGACTGACTGACTGCTTTAGTGACTAACTGACTGCACAGGACTGACCGACTGACTGACTGACTGTCGACTGACTGGCTGACTGAATGACTGACTGACTGAGACTAAATGACTGACTGCTTGACTGACTGGCTGAAGGACTAACTGACTGACTGAGTGACTGACTGACTGGACTGACTGACTGAGACTGAATGACTGAGTGCTTGACTGATTGACTGTCAGACTGACTGACTGACTTCGCAAAAGGGAAAAATAAAAAAAAAGAATTATAAAATTAGAAAAAAATATTTGCATTTAAGAATTCCTTTCCGGCTGGGATTTGAACCCAGGGCGACACTCATGGAAGCCCAACGCTCTCGCCAATATACTATCGGATCTCTGTTGATCGGTGTCTTAATTATAATAAAAACAAAAAATGCACCTTAGTAATTATTGATCTAAAATCTTTGAAATCTAAAGGTCGAATGATTAAACTAACTCAGAATTTTCTTCCGTACATAAATAATCCATATTTGCAAAAGAAAGAAATTGAAAAAAAAAAGAATCTTCAAATTAGAAGAGAAATATATACATGGGAGATTTTCGTTCCGGCCGGGACTCGAACCCAGTACCACGCGCTTGGAACCCAACGGTCTAGCCATTAGGCTATCGGAGCTCTGTCGATGGAAGTCGTAAATATAATAAAAACAAAAAATGCACCTTGGTAATTATTGATTCAAACACTTTGAAATTTACAGGTCGAATAATTAAACTGACTCAGAATTTTTCTCCCTACATAAATAATCAATATTCGCAAAAGAGAAAAATTAAAAAAAAAAGAAGAAGAAATTTCAAATTAGAAACTAAAGTATACATTGAAGATTTTCGTTCAGGCTGGGACTCGAACCCAGGGCCACTCGCTTGAAAGCCTAACACTCTAGCCATTAGTCTATGGGAGCTCTGTCGGTGGGAGTTTTAAATATAATAAAAACAAAAAATGCACCTTGGTAATTGTTTATTTAAACACTTTGAAATCTTCGTGTCGAAAAATTAAACTGACTCAGAATTTTCTTCCCTACATAAATAATCAATAATTGCAAAGGAAAGAAATTGAAAAAAAAAGAATTTTCAAATTAGAAAAGAAATATATACATTGAAGATATTTGCTCCCGCTGGTACTCGAACCCAGGCCACTCGCTTGAAGACCAGCGGTCTAGCCATTAGGCTATCGGAGTTCTGTCGAGCGGAGTCTTACTGCCTGACTGATACTGCCTGACTGACAGACTGACTCACTGACTGACTGATACTGACTGACTGACTCACTGACTGACCGAGACTGACTGACTAACTGCCTGACTGACTGAGACTGGACTGACTGACTGACTGACTGACTGACTAACTGACTGACTGAGACTGACTGACTGACTGCTTGACTCTCTGACTGGCTATTTCACTGACTGACTGAATGACTAAATGACTGATTGACACTGACTGACTGACTGCTTGACTACCTGACTGACTGCTTGACTGACTAACTGACTGGACAGGACTGACCGACTGACTGACTGACAGACTGACTGAATAAGGAGGACTGACAGACTGACTGAATAAGGCTGACTGACTGACTGACTGACAGACTGACTGACTGACTGAATGACTGACTGACTGACTGACCGAGACTGACTGACTGACTGACTGAGACTGGACTGGACTGACTGACTGACTGACTGAGACTGGACTGGACTGACTGACTGACTGACTGACTGAGACTGACTGACTGCTTTAGTGACTAACTGACTGCCAGGACTGACCGACTGACTGACTGACTGACTGCCTGACTGACTGACTGAATGACTGACTGACTGAGACTAAATGACTGACTGCTTGACAGACTGGCTGAAGGACTAACTGACTGACTGAGTGACTGACTGACTGGACTGACTGACTGAGACTGAATGACTGAGTGCTTGACTGATTGACTGTCAGACTGACTGACTGACTTCGCAAAAGGGAAAAATAAAAAAAAAGAATTATAAAATTAGAAAAAAATATTTGCATATAAGATTTCCTTTCCGGCCGGGACTCGAACCCAGTACCACGCGCTAGGAACCCACCGGTCTAGCCATTAGGCTATCGGAGCTCTGTCGATGGAAGTCTTAAATATAATAAAAACAAAAAATGCACCTTGGTAATTATTGATTCAAACACTTTGAAATTTACAGGTCGAATAATTAAACTGACTCAGAATTTTTCTCCCTACATAAATAATCAATATTCGCAAAAGAGAAAAATTTAAAAAAAAAGAAGAAGAAATTTCAAATTAGAAACTAAAGTATACATTGAAGACTTTCGTTCAGGCTGGGACTCGAACCCAGGGCCACTCGCTTGAAAGCCTAACACTCTAGCCATTAGTCTATGGGAGCTCTGTCGGTGGGAGTTTTAAATATAATAAAAACAAAAAATGCACCTTGGTAATTGTTTATTTAAACACTTTGAAATCTTCGTGTCGAAAAATTAAACTGACTCAGAATTTTCTTCCCTACATAAATAATCAATAATTGCAAAGGAAAGAAATTGAAAAAAAAAGAATTTTCAAATTAGAAAAGAAATATATACATTGAAGATATTTGCTCCCGCTGGTACTCGAACCCAGGCCACTCGCTTGAAGACCAGCGGTCTAGCCATTAGGCTATCGGAGTTCTGTCGAGCGGAGTCTTACTGCCTGACTGATACTGCCTGACTGACAGACTGACTCACTGACTGACTGATACTGACTGACTGACTCACTGACTGACCGAGACTGACTGACTAACTGCCTAACTGACTGAGACTGGACTGACTGACTGACTGACTGACTGACTAACTGACTGACTGAGACTGACTGACTGACTGCTTGACTCTCTGACTGGCTATTTCACTGACTGACTGAATGACTAAATGACTGACTGACACTGACTGACTGACTGCTTGACTACCTGACTGACTGCTTGACTGACTAACTGACTGGACAGGACTGACCGACTGACTGACTGACAGACTGACTGAATAAGGATGACTGACAGACTGACTGAATAAGGCTGACTGACTGACTGACTGACAGACTGACTGAATAAGGCTGACCGACTGACTGACTGCCTGACTGACTGACTGACTGAATGACTGACTGACTGACTGACCGAGACTGACTGACTGACTGACTGAGACTGGACTGGACTGACTGACTGACTGACTGACTGAGACTGACTGACTGCTTTAGTGACTAACTGACTGCACAGGACTGACCGACTGACTGACTGACTGACTGCCTGACTGACTGAATGACTGACTGACTGAGACTAAATGACTGACTGCTTGACTGACTGGCTGGACTGACTGACTGAGACTGAATGACTGAGTGCTTGACTGATTGACTGTCAGACTGACTGACTGACTTCGCAAAAGGGAAAAATAAAAAAAGAAAGAATTATAAAATTAGAAAAAAATATTTGCATTTAAGATTTCCTTTCCGGCTGGGATTTGAACCCAGGGCGACACTCATGGAAGCCCATCGCTCTCGCCAATATACTATCGGATCTCTGTTGATCGGTTTCTTAATTATAATAAAAACAAAAAATGCACCTTAGTAATTATTGATCTAAAATCTTTGAAATCTAAAGGTCGAATGATTAAACTGACTCAGAATTTTCTTCCGTACATAAATAATCCATATTTGCAAAAGAAAGAAATTGAAAAAAAAAGAATCTTCAAATTAGAAGAGAAATATATACATGGAAGATTTTCGTTCCGGCCGGGACTCGAACCCAGTACCACGCGCTTGGAACCCAACGGTCTAGCCATTAGGCTATCGGAGCTCTGTCGATGGAAGTCTTAAATATAATAAAAACAAAAAATGCACCTTGGTAATTATTGATTCGAACACTTTGAAATTTACAGGTCGAATAATTAAACTGACTCAGAATTTTTCTCCCTACATAAATAATCAATATTCGCAAAAGAGAAAAATTAAAAAAAAAGAAGAAGAAATTTCAAATTAGAAACTAAAAGTATACATTGAAGATTTTCGTTCAGGCTGGGACTCGAACCCAGGGCCACTCGCTTGGAAGCCTAACACTCTAGCCATTAGTCTATGGGAGCTCTGTCGGTGGGAGTTTTAAATATAATAAAAACAAAAAATGCACCTTGGTAATTGTTTATTTAAACACTTTGAAATCTTCGTGTCGAAAAATTAAACTGACTCAGAATTTTCTTCCCTACATAAATAATCAATAATTGCAAAGGAAAGAAATTGAAAAAAAAAAGAATTTTCAAATTAGAAAAGAAATATATACATTGGAGATATTCGCTCCGGCTGGGACTCGAACCCAGGCCACTCGCTTGGAAGACCAGCGGTCTAGCCATTAGGCTATCGGAGTTCTGTCGAGCGGAATCTTACTGCCTGACTGATACTGCCTGACTGACAGACTGACTCACTGACTGACTGATACTGACTGACTGACTCACTGACTGACCGAGACTGACTGACTAACTGCCTGACTGACTGAGACTGGACTGACTGACTGACTGACTGACTGACTAACTGACTGACTGAGACTGACTGACTGACTGCTTGACTCTCTGACTGGCTATTTCACTGACTGACTGAATGACTAAATGACTGACTGACACTGACTGACTGACTGCTTGACAGCCTGACTGACTGCTTGACTGACTAACTGACTGGACAGGACTGACCGACTGACTGACTGACAGACTAACTGAATAAGGATGACTGACAGACTGACTGAATAAGGCTGACTGACTGACTGACTGACAGACTGACTGAATAAGGCTGACCGACTGACTGACTGCCTGACTGACTGACTGAGACTGGACTGGACTGACTGACTGACTGACTGACTGAGACTGACTGACTGCTTTAGTGACTAACTGACTGCACAGGACTGACCGACTGACTGACTGACTGACTGCCTGACTGACTGACTGACTGAATGACTGACTGACTGAGACTAAATGACTGACTGCTTGACTGACTGGCAGAAGGACTAACTGACTGACTGAGTGACTGACTGACTGGACTGACTGACTGAGACTGAATGACTGAGTGCTTGACTGATTGACTGTCAGACTGACTGACTGACTTCGCAAAAGGGAAAAATAAAAAAAAAAGAATTATAAAATTAGAAAAAAATATTTGCATTTAAGATTTCCTTGCCGGCTGGGATTTGAACCCAGGGCGACACTCATGGAAGCCAACCGCTCTAGCCAATATACTATCGGATCTCTGTTGATCGGTGTCTTAATTATAATAAAAACAAAAAATGCACCTTAGTAATTATTGATCTAAAATCTTTGAAATCTAAAGGTCGAATGATTAAACTGACTCAGAATTTTCTTCCGTACATAAATAATCCATATTTGCAAAAGAAAGAAATTGAAAAAAAAGGAATCTTCAAATTAGAAGAGAAATATATACATGGAAGATTTTCGTTCCGGCCGGGACTCGAACCCAGTACCACGCGCTTGGAACCCAACGGTCTAGCCATTAGGCTCTCGGAGCTCTGTCGATGGAAGTCTTAAATATAATAAAAACAAAAAATGCACCTTGGTAATTATTGATTCAAACACTTTGAAATTTACAGGTCGAATAATTAAACTGACTCAGATTTTTTCTCCCTACATAAATAATCAATATTCGCAAAAGAGAAAAATTAAAAAAAAAAGAAGAAGAAATTTCAAATTAGAAACTAAAAGTATACATTGAAGATTTTCGTTCAGGCTGGGACTCGAACCCAGGGCCACTCGCTTGGAAGCCTAACACTCTAGCCATTAGTCTATGGGAGCTCTGTCGGTGGGAGTTTTAAATATAATAAAAACAAAAAATGCACCTTGGTAATTGTTTATTTAAACACTTTAAAATCTTCGTGTCGAAAAATTAAACTGACTCAGAATTTTCTTCCCTACATAAATAATCAATAATTGCAAAGGAAAGAAATTGAAAAAAAAAAGAATTTTCAAATTAGAAAAGAAATATATACATTGAAGATATTCGCTCCGGCTGGGACTCGAACCCAGGCCACTCGCTTGGAAGACCAGCGGTCTAGCCATTAGGCTATCGGAGTTCTGTCGAGCGGAGTCTTACTGCCTGACTGATACTGCCTGACTGACAGACTGACTCACTGACTGACTGATACTGACTGACTGACTCACTGACTGACCGAGACTGACTGACTAACTGCCTGACTGACTGAGACTGGACTGACTGACTGACTGACTGACTGACTAACTGACTGACTGAGACTGACTGACTGACTGCTTGACTCTCTGACTGGCTATTTCACTGACTGACTGAATGACTAAATGACTGACTGACACTGACTGACTGACTGCTTGACTACCTGACTGACTGCTTGACTGACTAACTGACTGGACAGGACTGACCGACTGACTGACTGACAGACTGACTGAATAAGGATGACTGACAGACTGACTGAATAAGGCTGACTGACTGACTGACTGACAGACTGACTGAATAAGGCTGACCGACTGACTGACTGCCTGACTGACTGACTGAATGAATGACTGACTGACTGACTGACCGAGACTGACTGACTGACTGACTGAGACTGGACTGGACTGACTGACTGACTGACTGACTGAGACTGACTGACTGCTTTAGTGACTAACTGACTGCACAGGACTGACCGACTGACTGACTGACTGACTGCCTGACTGACTGAATGACTGACTGACTGAGACTAAATGACTGACTGCTTGACTGACTGGCTGGACTGACTGACTGAGACTGAATGACTGAGTGCTTGACTGATTGACTGTCAGACTGACTGACTGACTTCGCAAAAGGGAAAAATAAAAAAAGAAAGAATTATAAAATTAGAAAAAAATATTTGCATTTAAGATTTCCTTTCCGGCTGGGATTTGAACCCAGGGCGACACTCATGGAAGCCCATCGCTCTCGCCAATATACTATCGGATCTCTGTTGATCGGTTTCTTAATTATAATAAAAACAAAAAATGCACCTTAGTAATTATTGATCTAAAATCTTTGAAATCTAAAGGTCGAATGATTAAACTGACTCAGAATTTTCTTCCGTACATAAATAATCCATATTTGCAAAAGAAAGAAATTGAAAAAAAAAGAATCTTCAAATTAGAAGAGAAATATATACATGGAAGATTTTCGTTCCGGCCGGGACTCGAACCCAGTACCACGCGCTTGGAACCCAACGGTCTAGCCATTAGGCTATCGGAGCTCTGTCGATGGAAGTCTTAAATATAATAAAAACAAAAAATGCACCTTGGTAATTATTGATTCGAACACTTTGAAATTTACAGGTCGAATAATTAAACTGACTCAGAATTTTTCTCCCTACATAAATAATCAATATTCGCAAAAGAGAAAAATTAAAAAAAAAGAAGAAGAAATTTCAAATTAGAAACTAAAAGTATACATTGAAGATTTTCGTTCAGGCTGGGACTCGAACCCAGGGCCACTCGCTTGGAAGCCTAACACTCTAGCCATTAGTCTATGGGAGCTCTGTCGGTGGGAGTTTTAAATATAATAAAAACAAAAAATGCACCTTGGTAATTGTTTATTTAAACACTTTGAAATCTTCGTGTCGAAAAATTAAACTGACTCAGAATTTTCTTCCCTACATAAATAATCAATAATTGCAAAGGAAAGAAATTGAAAAAAAAAAGAATTTTCAAATTAGAAAAGAAATATATACATTGGAGATATTCGCTCCGGCTGGGACTCGAACCCAGGCCACTCGCTTGGAAGACCAGCGGTCTAGCCATTAGGCTATCGGAGTTCTGTCGAGCGGAATCTTACTGCCTGACTGATACTGCCTGACTGACAGACTGACTCACTGACTGACTGATACTGACTGACTGACTCACTGACTGACCGAGACTGACTGACTAACTGCCTGACTGACTGAGACTGGACTGACTGACTGACTGACTGACTGACTAACTGACTGACTGAGACTGACTGACTGACTGCTTGACTCTCTGACTGGCTATTTCACTGACTGACTGAATGACTAAATGACTGACTGACACTGACTGACTGACTGCTTGACAGCCTGACTGACTGCTTGACTGACTAACTGACTGGACAGGACTGACCGACTGACTGACTGACAGACTAACTGAATAAGGATGACTGACAGACTGACTGAATAAGGCTGACTGACTGACTGACTGACAGACTGACTGAATAAGGCTGACCGACTGACTGACTGCCTGACTGACTGACTGAGACTGGACTGGACTGACTGACTGACTGACTGACTGAGACTGACTGACTGCTTTAGTGACTAACTGACTGCACAGGACTGACCGACTGACTGACTGACTGACTGCCTGACTGACTGACTGACTGAATGACTGACTGACTGAGACTAAATGACTGACTGCTTGACTGACTGGCAGAAGGACTAACTGACTGACTGAGTGACTGACTGACTGGACTGACTGACTGAGACTGAATGACTGAGTGCTTGACTGATTGACTGTCAGACTGACTGACTGACTTCGCAAAAGGGAAAAATAAAAAAAAAAGAATTATAAAATTAGAAAAAAATATTTGCATTTAAGATTTCCTTGCCGGCTGGGATTTGAACCCAGGGCGACACTCATGGAAGCCAACCGCTCTAGCCAATATACTATCGGATCTCTGTTGATCGGTGTCTTAATTATAATAAAAACAAAAAATGCACCTTAGTAATTATTGATCTAAAATCTTTGAAATCTAAAGGTCGAATGATTAAACTGACTCAGAATTTTCTTCCGTACATAAATAATCCATATTTGCAAAAGAAAGAAATTGAAAAAAAAGGAATCTTCAAATTAGAAGAGAAATATATACATGGAAGATTTTCGTTCCGGCCGGGACTCGAACCCAGTACCACGCGCTTGGAACCCAACGGTCTAGCCATTAGGCTATCGGAGCTCTGTCGATGGAAGTCTTAAATATAATAAAAACAAAAAATGCACCTTGGTAATTATTGATTCAAACACTTTGAAATTTACAGGTCGAATAATTAAACTGACTCAGATTTTTTCTCCCTACATAAATAATCAATATTCGCAAAAGAGAAAAATTAAAAAAAAAAGAAGAAGAAATTTCAAATTAGAAACTAAAAGTATACATTGAAGATTTTCGTTCAGGCTGGGACTCGAACCCAGGGCCACTCGCTTGGAAGCCTAACACTCTAGCCATTAGTCTATGGGAGCTCTGTCGGTGGGAGTTTTAAATATAATAAAAACAAAAAATGCACCTTGGTAATTGTTTATTTAAACACTTTAAAATCTTCGTGTCGAAAAATTAAACTGACTCAGAATTTTCTTCCCTACATAAATAATCAATAATTGCAAAGGAAAGAAATTGAAAAAAAAAAGAATTTTCAAATTAGAAAAGAAATATATACATTGAAGATATTCGCTCCGGCTGGGACTCGAACCCAGGCCACTCGCTTGGAAGACCAGCGGTCTAGCCATTAGGCTATCGGAGTTCTGTCGAGCGGAGTCTTACTGCCTGACTGATACTGCCTGACTGACAGACTGACTCACTGACTGACTGATACTGACTGACTGACTCACTGACTGACCGAGACTGACTGACTAACTGCCTGACTGACTGAGACTGGACTGACTGACTGACTGACTGACTGACTAACTGACTGACTGAGACTGACTGACTGACTGCTTGACTCTCTGACTGGCTATTTCACTGACTGACTGAATGACTAAATGACTGACTGACACTGACTGACTGACTGCTTGACTACCTGACTGACTGCTTGACTGACTAACTGACTGGACAGGACTGACCGACTGACTGACTGACAGACTGACTGAATAAGGATGACTGACAGACTGACTGAATAAGGCTGACTGACTGACTGACTGACAGACTGACTGAATAAGGCTGACCGACTGACTGACTGCCTGACTGACTGACTGAATGAATGACTGACTGACTGACTGACCGAGACTGACTGACTGACTGACTGAGACTGGACTGGACTGACTGACTGACTGACTGACTGAGACTGACTGACTGCTTTAGTGACTAACTGACTGCACAGGACTGACCGACTGACTGACTGACTGACTGCCTGACTGACTGAATGACTGACTGACTGAGACTAAATGACTGACTGCTTGACTGACTGGCTGGACTGACTGACTGAGACTGAATGACTGAGTGCTTGACTGATTGACTGTCAGACTGACTGACTGACTTCGCAAAAGGGAAAAATAAAAAAAGAAAGAATTATAAAATTAGAAAAAAATATTTGCATTTAAGATTTCCTTTCCGGCTGGGATTTGAACCCAGGGCGACACTCATGGAAGCCCATCGCTCTCGCCAATATACTATCGGATCTCTGTTGATCGGTTTCTTAATTATAATAAAAACAAAAAATGCACCTTAGTAATTATTGATCTAAAATCTTTGAAATCTAAAGGTCGAGTGATTAAACTGACTCAGAATTTTCTTCCGTACATAAATAATCCATATTTGCAAAAGAAAGAAATTGAAAAAAAAAAGAATCTTCAAATTAGAAGAGAAATATATACATGGAAGATTTTCGTTCCGGCCGGGACTCGAACCCAGTACCACGCGCTTGGAACCCAACGGTCTAGCCATTAGGCTATCGGAGCTCTGTCGATGGAAGTCTTAAATATAATAAAAACAAAAAATGCACCTTGGTAATTATTGATTCGAACACTTTGAAATTTACAGGTCGAATAATTAAACTGACTCAGAATTTTTCTCCCTACATAAATAATCAATATTCGCAAAAGAGAAAAATTAAAAAAAAAGAAGAAGAAATTTCAAATTAGAAACTAAAAGTATACATTGAAGATTTTCGTTCAGGCTGGGACTCGAACCCAGGGCCACTCGCTTGGAAGCCTAACACTCTAGCCATTAGTCTATGGGAGCTCTGTCGGTGGGAGTTTTAAATATAATAAAAACAAAAAATGCACCTTGGTAATTGTTTATTTAAACACTTTGAAATCTTCGTGTCGAAAAATTAAACTGACTCAGAATTTTCTTCCCTACATAAATAATCAATAATTGCAAAGGAAAGAAATTGAAAAAAAAAAGAATTTTCAAATTAGAAAAGAAATATATACATTGGAGATATTCGCTCCGGCTGGGACTCGAACCCAGGCCACTCGCTTGGAAGACCAGCGGTCTAGCCATTAGGCTATCGGAGTTCTGTCGAGCGGAATCTTACTGCCTGACTGATACTGCCTGACTGACAGACTGACTCACTGACTGACTGATACTGACTGACTGACTCACTGACTGACCGAGACTGACTGACTAACTGCCTGACTGACTGAGACTGGACTGACTGACTGACTGACTGACTGACTAACTGACTGACTGAGACTGACTGACTGACTGCTTGACTCTCTGACTGGCTATTTCACTGACTGACTGAATGACTAAATGACTGACTGACACTGACTGACTGACTGCTTGACAGCCTGACTGACTGCTTGACTGACTAACTGACTGGACAGGACTGACCGACTGACTGACTGACAGACTAACTGAATAAGGATGACTGACAGACTGACTGAATAAGGCTGACTGACTGACTGACTGACAGACTGACTGAATAAGGCTGACCGACTGACTGACTGCCTGACTGACTGACTGAGACTGGACTGGACTGACTGACTGACTGACTGACTGAGACTGACTGACTGCTTTAGTGACTAACTGACTGCACAGGACTGACCGACTGACTGACTGACTGACTGCCTGACTGACTGACTGACTGAATGACTGACTGACTGAGACTAAATGACTGACTGCTTGACTGACTGGCAGAAGGACTAACTGACTGACTGAGTGACTGACTGACTGGACTGACTGACTGAGACTGAATGACTGAGTGCTTGACTGATTGACTGTCAGACTGACTGACTGACTTCGCAAAAGGGAAAAATAAAAAAAAAAGAATTATAAAATTAGAAAAAAATATTTGCATTTAAGATTTCCTTGCCGGCTGGGATTTGAACCCAGGGCGACACTCATGGAAGCCAACCGCTCTAGCCAATATACTATCGGATCTCTGTTGATCGGTGTCTTAATTATAATAAAAACAAAAAATGCACCTTAGTAATTATTGATCTAAAATCTTTGAAATCTAAAGGTCGAATGATTAAACTGACTCAGAATTTTCTTCCGTACATAAATAATCCATATTTGCAAAAGAAAGAAATTGAAAAAAAAGGAATCTTCAAATTAGAAGAGAAATATATACATGGAAGATTTTCGTTCCGGCCGGGACTCGAACCCAGTACCACGCGCTTGGAACCCAACGGTCTAGCCATTAGGCTATCGGAGCTCTGTCGATGGAAGTCTTAAATATAATAAAAACAAAAAATGCACCTTGGTAATTATTGATTCAAACACTTTGAAATTTACAGGTCGAATAATTAAACTGACTCAGATTTTTTCTCCCTACATAAATAATCAATATTCGCAAAAGAGAAAAATTAAAAAAAAAAGAAGAAGAAATTTCAAATTAGAAACTAAAAGTATACATTGAAGATTTTCGTTCAGGCTGGGACTCGAACCCAGGGCCACTCGCTTGGAAGCCTAACACTCTAGCCATTAGTCTATGGGAGCTCTGTCGGTGGGAGTTTTAAATATAATAAAAACAAAAAATGCACCTTGGTAATTGTTTATTTAAACACTTTAAAATCTTCGTGTCGAAAAATTAAACTGACTCAGAATTTTCTTCCCTACATAAATAATCAATAATTGCAAAGGAAAGAAATTGAAAAAAAAAAGAATTTTCAAATTAGAAAAGAAATATATACATTGAAGATATTCGCTCCGGCTGGGACTCGAACCCAGGCCACTCGCTTGGAAGACCAGCGGTCTAGCCATTAGGCTATCGGAGTTCTGTCGAGCGGAGTCTTACTGCCTGACTGATACTGCCTGACTGACAGACTGACTCACTGACTGACTGATACTGATTGACTGACTCACTGACTGACCGAGACTGACTGACTAACTGCCTGACTGACTGAGACTGGACTGACTGACTGACTGACTGACTGACTGACTAACTGACTGACTGAGACTGACTGACTGACTGCTTGACTCTCTGACTGGCTGAATGACTAAATGACTGACTGACACTGACTGACTGACTGCTTGACTACCTGACTGACGGCTTGACTGACTAACTGACTGGACAGGACTGACCGACTGACTGACTGACAGACTGACTGAATAAGGATGACTGACAGACTGACTGAATAAGGCTGACTGACTGACTGACTGACAGACTGACTGAATAAGGCTGACCGACTGACTGACTGCCTGACTGACTGACTGACTGAATGACTGACTGACTGACTGACCGAGACTGACTGACTGACTGACTGAGACTGGACTGGACTGACTGACTGACTGACTGACTGAGACTGACTGACTGCTTTAGTGACTAACTGACTGCACAGGACTGACCGACTGACTGACTGACTGACTGCCTGACTGACTGACTGACTGAATGACTGACTGACTGAGACTAAATGACTGACTGCTTGACTGACTGGCTGAAGGACTAACTGACTGACTGAGTGACTGACTGACTGGACTGACTGACTGAGACTGAATGACTGAGTGCTTGACTGATTGACTGTCAGACTGACTGACTGACTTCGCAAAAGGGAAAAATAAAAGAAAAGAATTATAAAATTAGAAAAAAATATTTGCATTTAAGATTTCCTTTCCGGCCGGGACTCGAACCCAGTACCACGCGCTAGGAACCCAACGGTCTAGCCATTAGGCTATCGGAGCTCTGTCGATGGAAGTCTTAAATATAATAAAAACAAAAAATGCACCTTGGTAATTATTGATTCAAACCCTTTGAAATTTACAGGTCGAATAATTAAACTGACTCAGAATTTTTCTCCCTACATAAATAATCAATATTCGCAAAAGAGAAAAATTAAAAAAAAAGAAGAAGAAATTTCAAATTAGAAACTAAAGGTATACATTGAAGATTTTCGTTCAGGCTGGGACTCGAACCCAGGGCCACTCGCTTGGAAGCCTAACACTCTAGCCATTAGTCTATGGGAGCTCTGTCGGTGGGAGTTTTAAATATAATAAAAACAAAAAATGCACCTTGGTAATTGTTTATTTAAACACTTTGAAATCTTCGTGTCGAAAAATTAAACTGACTCAGAATTTTCTTCCCTACATAAATAATCAATAATTGCAAAGGAAAGAAATTGAAAAAAAAAAGAATTTTCAAATTAGAAAAGAAATATATACATTGAAGATATTCGCTCCGGCTGGGACTCGAACCCAGGCCACTCGCTTGGAAGACCAGCGGTCTAGCCATTAGGCTATCGGAGTTCTGTCGAGCGGAGTCTTACTGCCTGACTGATACTGCCTGACTGACAGACTGACTCACTGACTGACTGATACTGACTGACTGACTCACTGACTGACCGAGACTGACTGACTAACTGCCTGACTGACTGAGACTGGACTGACTGACTGACTGACTGACTGACTAACTGACTGACTGAGACTGACTGACTGACTGCTTGACTCTCTGACTGGCTATTTCACTGACTGACTGAATGACTAAATGACTGACTGACACTGACTGACTGACTGCTTGACTACCTGACTGACTGCTTGACTGACTAACTGACTGGACAGGACTGACCGACTGACTGACTGACAGACTGACTGAATAAGGATGACTGACAGACTGACTGAATAAGGCTGACTGACTGACTGACTGACAGACTGACTGAATAAGGCTGACCGACTGACTGACTGCCTGACTGACTGACTGACTGAATGACTGACTGACTGACTGACCGAGACTGACTGACTGACTGACTGAGACTGGACTGGACTGACTGACTGACTGACTGACTGAGACTGACTGACTGCTTTAGTGACTAACTGACTGCACAGGACTGACCGACTGACTGACTGACTGACTGCCTGACTGACTGACTGACTGAATGACTGACTGACTGAGACTAATGACTGACTGCTTGACTGACTGGCTGAAGGACTAACTGACTGACTGAGTGACTGACTGACTGGACTGACTGACTGAGACTGAATGACTGAGTGCTTGACTGATTGACTGTCAGACTGACTGACTGACTTCGCAAAAGGGAAAAATAAAAAAAAAGAATTATAAAATTAGAAAAAAATATTTGCATTTAAGATTTCCTTTCCGGCCGGGCGACACTCATGACTCGAACCCAGTACCACGCGCTTGGAACCCAACGGTCTAGATATTAGGCTATCGGAGCTCTGTCGATTTAAGTCTTAAATATAATAAAAACAAAAAATGCACCTTGGTAATTATTGATTCAAACACTTTGAAATTTACAGGTCGAATAATTAAACTGACTCAGAATTTTTCTCCCTACATAAATAATCAATATTCGCAAAAGAGAAAAATTAAAAAAAAAAGAAGAAGAAATTTCAAATTAGAAACTAAAAGTATACATTGAAGATTTTCGTTCAGGCTGGGACTCGAACCCAGGGCCACTCGCTTGGAAGCCTAACACTCTAGCCATTAGTCTATGGGAGCTCTGTCGGAGGGAGTTTTAAATATAATAAAAACAAAAAATGCACCTTGGTAATTGTTTATTTAAACACTTTGAAATCTTCGTGTCGAAAAATTAAACTGACTCAGAATTTTCTTCCCTACATAAATAATCAATAATTGCAAAGGAAAGAAATTGAAAAAAAAAAGAATTTTCAAATTAGAAAAGAAATATATACATTGAAGATATTCGCTCCGGCTGGGACTCGAACCCAGGCCACTCGCTTGGAAGACCAGCGGTCTAGCCATTAGGATATCGGAGTTCTGTCGAGCGGAGTCTTACTGCCTGACTGATACTACCTGACTGACAGACTGACTCACTGACTGACTGATACTGACTGACTGACTCACTGACTGACCGAGACTGACTGACTAACTGCCTGACTGACTGAGACTGGACTGACTGACTGACTGACTAACTGACTGACTGAGACTGACTGACTGACTGCTTGACTCTCTGACTGGCTATTTCACTGACTGACTGAATGACTAAATGACTGACTGACACTGACTGACTGACTGCTTGACTACCTGACTGACTGCTTGACTGACTTACTGACTGGACAGGACTGACCGACTGACTGACTGACAGACTGACTGAATAAGGATGACTGACAGACTGACTGAATAAGGCTGACTGACTGACTGACAGACTGACTGAATAAGGCTGACCGACTGACTGACTGCCTGACTGACTGACTGACTGACTGACTGACTGAGACTGGACTGGACTGACTGACTGACTGACTGAGACTGACTGACTGCTTTAGTGACTAACTGACTGCACAGGACTGACCGACTGACTGACTGACTGACTGCCTGACTGACTGACTGACTGAAAGACTGACTGACTGAGACTAAATGACTGACTGCTTGACTGACTGGCTGAAGGACTAACTGACTGACTGAGTGACTGACTGACTGGACTGACTGACTGAGACTGAATGACTGAGTGCTTGACTGATTGACTGTCAGACTGACTGACTGACTTCGCAAAAGGGAAAAATAAAAAAAAAAGAATTATAAAATTAGAAAAAAATATTTGCATTTAAGAATTCCTTTCCGGCTGGGATTTGAACCCAGGGCGACACTCATGGAAGCCCAACGCTCTCGCCAATATACTATAGGATCTCTGTTGATCGGTGTCTTAATTATAATAAAAACAAAAAATGCACCTTAGTAATTATTGATCTAAAATCTTTGAAATCTAAAGGTCGAATGATTAAACTGACTCAGAATTTTCTTCCGTACATAAATAATCCATATTTGCAAAAGAAAGAAATTGAAAAAAAAAAGAATCTTCAAATTAGAAGAGAAATATATACATGGAAGATTTTCGTTCCGGCCGGGACTCGAACCCAGTACCACGCGCTTGGAACCCAACGGTCTAGCCATTAGGCTATCGGAGTTCTGTCGAGCGGAGTCTTACTGCCTGACTGATACTGCCTGATTGACAGACTGACTCACTGACTGACTGATACTGACTGACTGACTCACTGACTGACCGAGACTGACTGACTAACTGCCTGACTGACTGAGACTGGACTGACTGACTGACTGACTGACGGACTGACTAACTGACTGACTGAGACTGACTGACTGACTGCTTGACTCTCTGACTGGCTATTTCACTGACTGACTGAATGACTAAATGACTGACTGACACTGACTGACTGACTGCTTGACTACCTGACTGACTGCTTGACTGACTAACTGACTGGACAGGACTGACCGACTGACTGACTGACAGACTGACTGAATAAGGATGACTGACAGACTGACTGAATAAGGCTGACTGACTGACTGACTGACAGACTGACTGAATAAGGCTGACCGACTGAGTGACTGCCTGACTGGCTGACTGACTGAATGACTGACTGACTGACTGACCGAGACTGACTGACTGACTGACTGAGACTGGACTGGACTGACTGACTGACTGACTGACTGAGACTGACTGACTGCTTTAGTGACTAACTGACTGCACAGGACTGACCGACTGACTGACTGACTGACTGCCTGAATGACTGACTGACTGAATGACTGACTGACTGAGACTAAATGACTGAGTGCTTGACTGATTGACTGTCAGACTGACTGACTGACTTCGCAAAAGGGAAAAATAAAAAAAAAAGAATTATAAAATTAGAAAAAATATTTGCATTTAAGATTTCCTTTCCGGCTGGGATTTGAACCCAGGGCGACACTCATGGAAGCCCAACGCTCTCGCCAATATACTATCGGATCTCTGTTGATCGGTGTCTTAATTATAATAAAAACAAAAAATGCACCTTAGTAATTATTGATCTAAAATCTTTGAAATCTAAAGGTCGAATGATTAAACTGACTCAGAATTTTCTTCCGTACATAAATAATCCATATTTGCAAAAGAAAGAAATTGAAAAAAAAAAGAATATTCAAATTAGAAGAGAAATATATACATGGAAGATTTTCGTTCCGGCCGGGACTCGAACACAGTACCACGCGCTTGGAACCCAACGGTCTAGCCATTAGGCTATCGGAGCTCTGTCGATGGAAGTCTTAAATATAATAAAAACAAAAAATGCACCTTGGTAATTATTGATTCGAACACTTTGAAATTTACAGGTCGAATAATTAAACTGACTCAGAATTTTTCTCCCTACATAAATAATCAATATTCGCAAAAGAGAAAAATTAAAAAAAAAAGAAGAAGAAATTTCAAATTAGAAACTAAAAGTATACATTGAAGATTTTCGTTCAGGCTGGGACTCGAACCCAGGGCCACTCGCTTGGAAGCCTAACACTCTAGCCATTAGTCTATGGGAGCTCTGTCGGTGGGAGTTTTAAATATAATAAAAACAAAAAATGCACCTTGGTAATTGTTTATTTAAACACTTTGAAATCTTCGTGTCGAAAAATTAAACTGACTCAGAATTTTCTTCCCTACATAAATAATCAATAATTGCAAAGGAAAGAAATTGAAAAAAAAAAGAATTTTCAAATTAGAAAAGAAATATATACATTGGAGATATTCGCTCCGGCTGGGACTCGAACCCAGGCCACTCGCTTGGAAGACCAGCGGTCTAGCCATTAGGCTATCGGAGTTCTGTCGAGCGGAATCTTACTGCCTGACTGATACTGCCTGACTGACAGACTGACTCACTGACTGACTGATACTGACTGACTGACTCACTGACTGACCGAGACTGACTGACTAACTGCCTGACTGACTGAGACTGGACTGACTGACTGACTGACTGACTGACTAACTGACTGACTGAGACTGACTGACTGACTGCTTGACTCTCTGACTGGCTATTTCACTGACTGACTGAATGACTAAATGACTGACTGACACTGACTGACTGACTGCTTGACAGCCTGACTGACTGCTTGACTGACTAACTGACTGGACAGGACTGACCGACTGACTGACTGACAGACTAACTGAATAAGGATGACTGACAGACTGACTGAATAAGGCTGACTGACTGACTGACTGACAGACTGACTGAATAAGGCTGACCGACTGACTGACTGCCTGACTGACTGACTGACTGAATGACTGACTGACTGACTGACCGAGACTGACTGACTGACTGACTGAGACTGGACTGGACTGACTGACTGACTGACTGAGACTGGACTGGACTGACTGACTGACTGACTGACTGAGACTGACTGACTGCTTTAGTGACTAACTGACTGCACAGGACTGACCGACTGACTGACTGACTGACTGCCTGACTGACTGACTGACTGAATGACTGACTGACTGAGACTAAATGACTGACTGCTTGACTGACTGGCAGAAGGACTAACTGACTGACTGAGTGACTGACTGACTGGACTGACTGACTGAGACTGAATGACTGAGTGCTTGACTGATTGACTGTCAGACTGACTGACTGACTTCGCAAAAGGGAAAAATAAAAAAAAAAGAATTATAAAATTAGAAAAAAATATTTGCATTTAAGATTTCCTTGCCGGCTGGGATTTGAACCCAGGGCGACACTCATGGAAGCCCAACGCTCTCGCCAATATACTATCGGATCTCTGTTGATCGGTGTCTTAATTATAATAAAAACAAAAAATGCACCTTAGTAATTATTGATCTAAAATCTTTGAAATCTAAAGGTCGAATGATTAAACTGACTCAGAATTTTCTTCCGTGCATAAATAATCCATATTTGCAAAAGAAAGAAATTGAAAAAAAAAAGAATCTTCAAATTAGAAAAGAAATATATACATGGAAGATTTTCGTTCCGGCCGGGACTCGAACCCAGTACCACGCGCTTGGAACCCAACGGTCTAGCCATTAGGCTATCGGAGCTTTGTCGATGGAAGTCTTAAATATAATAAAAACAAAAAATGCACCTTGGTAATTATTGATTCAAACACTTTGAAATTTACAGGTCGAATAATTAAACTGACTCAGAATTTTTCTCCCTTCATAAATAATCAATATTCGCAAAAGAGAAAAATTAAAAAAAAAAGAAGAAGAAATTTCAAATTAGAAACTAAAAGTATACATTGAAGATTTTCGTTCAGGCTGGGACTCGAACCCAGGGCCACTCGCTTGGAAGCCTAACACTCTAGCCATTAGTCTATGGGAGCTCTGTCGGTGGGAGTTTTAAATATAATAAAAACAAAAAATGCACCTTGGTAATTGTTTATTTAAACACTTTGAAATCTTCGTGTCGAAAAATTAAACTGACTCAGAATTTTCTTCCCTACATAAATAATCAATAATTGCAAAGGAAAGAAATTGAAAAAAAAAAGAATTTTCAAATTAGAAAAGAAATATATACATTGAAGATATTCGCTCCGGCTGGGACTCGAACCCAGGCCACTCGCTTGGAAGACCAGCGGTCTAGCCATTAGGCTATCGGAGTTCTGGCGAGCGGAGTCTTACTGCCTGACTGATACTGCCTGACTGACAGACTGACTCACTGACTGACTGATACTGACTGACTGACTCACTGACTGACCGAGACTGACTGACTAACTGCCTGACTGACTGAGACTGGACTGACTGACTGACTGACTGACTGACTGACTTACTGACTGACTGAGACTGACTGACTGACTGCTTGACTCTCTGACTGGCTGAAAGACTAAATGACTGACTGACACTGACTGACTGACTGCTTGACTACCTGACTGACGGCTTGACTGACTAACTGACTGGACAGGACTGACCGACTGACTGACTGACAGACTGACTGAATAAGGATGACTGACAGACTGACTGAATAAGGCTGACTGACAGACTGACTGAATAAGGCTGACCGACTGACTGACTGCCTGACTGACTGACTGACTGAATGACTGACTGACTGACTGACCGAGACTGACTGACTGACTGACTGAGACTGGACTGGACTGACTGACTGACTGACTGACTGAGACTGACTGACTGCTTTAGTGACTAACTGACTGCACAGGACTGACCGACTGACTGCCTGACTGACTGACTGACTGAATGACTGACTGACTGAGACTAAATGACTGACTGCTTGACTGACTGGCTGAAGGACTAACTGACTGACTGAGTGACTGACTGACTGACTGAGACTGAATGACTGAGTGCTTGACTGATTGACTGTCAGACTGACTGACTCACTTCGCAAAAGGGAAAAATAAAAGAAAAGAATTATAAAATTAGAAAAAAATATTTGCATTTAAGATTTCCTTTCCGGCCGGGACTCGAACCCAGTACCACGCGCTAGGAACCCAACGGTCTAGCCATTAGGCTATCGGAGCTCTGTCGATGGAAGTCTTAAATATAATAAAAACAAAAAATGCACCTTGGTAATTATTGATTCAAACCCTTTGAAATTTACAGGTCGAATAATTAAACTGACTCAGAATTTTTCTCCCTACATAAATAATCAATATTCGCAAAAGAGAAAAATTAAAAAAAAAGAAGAAGAAATTTCAAATTAGAAACTAAAAGTATACATTGAAGATTTTCGTTCAGGCTGGGACTCGAACCCAGGGCCACTCGCTTGGAAGCCTAACACTCTAGCCATTAGTCTATGGGAGCTCTGTCGGGGGGAGTTTTAAATATAATAAAAACAAAAAATGCACCTTGGTAATTGTTTATTTAAACACTTTGAAATCTTCGTGTCGAAAAATTAAACTGACTCAGAATTTTCTTCCCTACATAAATAATCAATAATTGCAAAGGAAACAAATTGAAAAAAAAAAGAATTTTCAAATTAGAAAAGAAATATATACATTGAAGATATTCGCTCCGGCTGGGACTCGAACTCAGGCCACTCGCTTGGAAGACCAGCGGTCTAGCCATTAGGCTATCGGAGTTCTGTCGAGCGGAGTCTTACTGCCTGACTGATACTACCTGACTGACAGACTGACTCACTGACTGACTGATACTGACTGACTGACTCACTGACTGACCGAGACTGACTGACTAACTGCCTGACTGACTGAGACTGGACTGACTGACTGACTGACTGACTGACTGACTAACTGACTGACTGAGACTGACTGACTGACTGCTTGACTCTCTGACTGGCTATTTCACTGACTGACTGAATGACTAAATGACTGACTGACACTGACTGACTGACTGCTTGACTACCTGACTGACTGCTTGACTGACTAACTGACTGGACAGGACTGACCGACTGACTGACAGACAGACTGACTGAATAAGGATGACTGACAGACTGACTGAATAAGGCTGACTGACTGACTGACTGACAGACTGACTGAATAAGGCTGACCGACTGACTGACTGCCTGACTGACTGACTGACTGAATGACTGACTGACTGACTGACCGAGACTGACTGACTGACTGACTGAGACTGGACTGGACTGACTGACTGACTGACTGACTGAGACTGACTGACTGCTTTAGTGACTAACTGACTGCACAGGACTGACCGACTGACTGACTGACTGACTGCCTGACTGACTGACTGACTGAATGACTGACTGACTGAGACTAAATGACTGACTGCTTGACTGACTGGCTGAAGGACTAACTGACTGACTGAGTGACTGACTGACTGGACTGACTGACTGAGACTGAATGACTGAGTGCTTGACTGATTGACTGTCAGACTGACTGACTGACTTCGCAAAAGGGAAAAATAAAAAAAAAAGAATTATAAAATTAGAAAAAAATATTTGCATTTAAGATTTCCTTTCCGGCTGGGATTTGAACCCAGGGCGACCCTCATGGAAGCCCAACGCTCTCGCCAATATACTATCGGATCTCTGTTGATCGGTGTCTTAATTATAATAAAAACAAAAAATGCACCTTAGTAATTATTGATCTAAAATCTTTGAAATCTAAAGGTCGAATGATTAAACTGACTCAGAATTTTCTTCCGTACATAAATAATCCATATTTGCAAAAGAAAGAAATTGAAAAAAAAAAAGAATCTTCAAATTAGAACAGAAATATATGCATGGAAGACTTTCGTTCCGGCCGGGACTCGAACCCAGTACCACGCGCTTGGAACCCAACGGTCTAGCCATTAGGCTATCGGAGCTCTGTCGATGGAAGTCTTAAATATAATAAAAACAAAAATTGCACCTTGGTAATTATTGATTCAAACACTTTGAAATTTACAGGTCGAATAATTAAACTGACTCAGAATTTTCTTCCCTACATAAATAATCAATAATTGCAAAGGAAAGAAATTGAAAAAAAAAAGAATTTTCAAATTAGAAAAGAAATATATACATTGAAGATATTCGCTCCGGCTGGGACTCGAACCCAGGCCACTCGCTTGGAAGACCAGCGGTCTAGCCATTAGGCTATCGGAGTTCTGGCGAGCGGAGTCTTACTGCCTGACTGATACTGCCTGACTGACAGACTGACTCACTGACTGACTGATACTGACTGACTGACTCACTGACTGACCGAGACTGACTGACTAACTGCCTGACTGACTGAGACTGGACTGACTGACTGACTGACTGACTGACTGACTTACTGACTGACTGAGACTGACTGACTGACTGCTTGACTCTCTGACTGGCTGAAAGACTAAATGACTGACTGACACTGACTGACTGACTGCTTGACTACCTGACTGACGGCTTGACTGACTAACTGACTGGACAGGACTGACCGACTGACTGACTGACAGACTGACTGAATAAGGATGACTGACAGACTGACTGAATAAGGCTGACTGACAGACTGACTGAATAAGGCTGACCGACTGACTGACTGCCTGACTGACTGACTGACTGAATGACTGACTGACTGACTGACCGAGACTGACTGACTGACTGACTGAGACTGGACTGGACTGACTGACTGACTGACTGACTGAGACTGACTGACTGCTTTAGTGACTAACTGACTGCACAGGACTGACCGACTGACTGACTGACTGACTGCCTGACTGACTGACTGACTGAATGACTGACTGACTGAGACTAAATGACTGACTGCTTGACTGACTGGCTGAAGGACTAACTGACTGACTGAGTGACTGACTGACTGACTGAGACTGAATGACTGAGTGCTTGACTGATTGACTCTCAGACTGACTGACTCACTTCGCAAAAGGGAAAAATAAAAGAAAAGAATTATAAAATTAGAAAAAAATATTTGCATTTAAGATTTCCTTTCCGGCCGGGACTCGAACCCAGTACCACGCGCTAGGAACCCAACGGTCTAGCCATTAGGCTATCGGAGCTCTGTCGATGGAAGTCTTAAATATAATAAAAACAAAAAATGCACCTTGGTAATTATTGATTCAAACCCTTTGAAATTTACAGGTCGAATAATTAAACTGACTCAGAATTTTTCTCCCTACATAAATAATCAATATTCGCAAAAGAGAAAAATTAAAAAAAAAAGAAGAAGAAATTTCAAATTAGAAACTAAAAGTATACATTGAAGATTTTCGTTCAGGCTGGGACTCGAACCCAGGGCCACTCGCTTGGAAGCCTAACACTCTAGCCATTAGTCTATGGGAGCTCTGTCGGAGGGAGTTTTAAATATAATAAAAACAAAAAATGCACCTTGGTAATTGTTTATTTAAACACTTTGAAATCTTCGTGTCGAAAAATTAAACTGACTCAGAATTTTCTTCCCTACATAAATAATCAATAATTGCAAAGGAAAGAAATTGAAAAAAAAAAGAATTTTCAAATTAGAAAAGAAATATATACATTGAAGATATTCGCTCCGGTTGGGACTCGAACTCAGGCCACTCGCTTGGAAGACCAGCGGTCTAGCCATTAGGCTATCGGAGTTCTGTCGAGCGGAGTCTTACTGCCTGACTGATACTACCTGACTGACAGACTGACTCACTGACTGACTGATACTGACTGACTGACTCACTGACTGACCGAGACTGACTGACTAACTGCCTGACTGACTGAGACTGGACTGACTGACTGACTGACTGACTGACTGACTAACTGACTGACTGAGACTGACTGACTGACTGCTTGACTCTCTGACTGGCTATTTCACTGACTGACTGAATGACTAAATGACTGACTGACACTGACTGACTGACTGCTTGACTACCTGACTGACTGCTTGACTGACTAACTGACTGGACAGGACTGACCGACTGACTGACTGACAGACTGACTGAATAAGGATGACTGACAGACTGACTGAATAAGGCTGACTGACTGACTGACTGACAGAATGACTGAATAAGGCTGACCGACTGACTGACTGCCTGACTGACTGACTGACTGAATGACTGACTGACTGACTGACCGAGACTGACTGACTGACTGACTGAGACTGGACTGGACTGACTGACTGACTGACTGACTGAGACTGACTGACTGCTTTAGTGACTAACTGACTGCACAGGACTGACCGACTGACTGACTGACTGACTGCCTGACTGACTGACTGACTGAATGACTGACTGACTGAGACTAAATGACTGACTGCTTGACTGACTGGCTGAAGGACTAACTGACTGACTGAGTGACTGACTGACTGGACTGACTGACTGAGACTGAATGACTGAGTGCTTGACTGATTGACTGTCAGACTGACTGACTGACTTCGCAAAAGGGAAAAATAAAAAAAAAAGAATTATAAAAAAATATTTGCATTTAAGATTTCCTTTCCGGCTGGGATTTGAACCCAGGGCGACACTCATGGAAGCCCAACGCTCTCGCCAATATACTATCGGATCTCTGTTGATCGGTGTCTTAATTATAATAAAAACAAAAAATGCACCTTAGTAATTATTGATCTAAAATCTTTGAAATCTAAAGGTCGAATGATTAAACTGACTCAGAATTTTCTTCCGTACATAAATAATCCATATTTGCAAAAGAAAGAAATTGAAAAAAAAAAAGAATCTTCAAATTAGAACAGAAATATATGCATGGAAGATTTTCGTTCCGGCCGGGACTCGAACCCAGTACCACGCGCTTGGAACCCAACGGTCTAGCCATTAGGCTATCGGAGCTCTGTCGATGGAAGTCTTAAATATAATAAAAACAAAAATTGCACCTTGGTAATTATTGATTCAAACACTTTGAAATTTACAGGTCGAATAATTAAACTGACTCAGAATTTTTCTCCCTACATAAATAATCAATATTCGCAAAAGAGAAAAATTAAAAAAAAAGAAGAAGAAATTTCAAATTAGAAACTAAAAGTATACATTGAAGATTTTCGTTCGGGCTGGGACTCGAACCCAGGGCCACTCGCTTGGAAGCCTAACACTCTAGCCATTAGTCTATGGGAGCTCTGTCGGTGGGAGTTTTAAATATAATAAAAACAAAAAATGCACCTTGGTAATTGTTTATTTAAACACTTTGAAATCTTCGTGTCGAAAAATTAAACTGACTCAGAATTTTCTTCCCTACATAAATAATCAATAATTGCAAAGGAAAGAAATTGAAAAAAAAAGAATTTTCAAAGTAGAAAAGAAATATATACATTGAAGATATTCGCTCCGGCTGGGACTCGAACCCAGGCCACTCGCTTGGAAGACCAGCGGTCTAGCCATTAGGCTATCGGAGTTCTGTCGAGCGGAGTCTTACTGCCTGACTGATACTGCCTGACTGACAGACTGACTCACTGACTGACTGATACTGACTGACTGACTCACTGACTGACCGAGACTGACTGACTAACTGCCTGACTGACTGAGACTGGACTGACTGACTGACTGACTGACTGACTGACTAACTGACTGACTGAGACTGACTGACTGACTGCTTGACTCTCTGACTGGCTATTTCACTGACTGACTGAATGACTAAATGACTGACTGACACTGACTGACTGACTGCTTGACTACCTGACTGACTGCTTGACTGACTAACTGACTGGACAGGACTGACCGACTGACTGACTGACAGACTGACTGAATAAGGATGACTGACAGACTGACTGAATAAGGCTGACTGACTGACTGACTGACAGACTGACTGAATAAGGCTGACCGACTGACTGACTGCCTGACTGACTGACTGACTGCATGACTGACTGACTGACTGACCGAGACTGACTGACTGACTGACTGACTGACTGAGACTGACTGACTGCTTTAGTGACTAACTGACTGCACAGGACTGACCGACTGACTGACTGACTGACTGCCTGACTGACTGACTGACTGAATGACTGACTGACTGAGACTAAATGACTGACTGCTTGACTGACTGGCTGAAGGACTAACTGACTGACTGAGTGACTGACTGGCTGAAGGACTAACTGACTGACTGAGACTGAATGACTGAGTGCTTGACTGATTGACTGTCAGACTGACTGACTGACTTCGCAAAAGGGAAAAATAAAAGAAAAGAATTATAAAATTAGAAAAAAATATTTGCATTTAAGATTTCCTTTCCGGCATGGACTCGAACCCAGTACCACGCGCTAGGAACCCAACGGTCTAGCCATTAGGCTATCGGAGCTCTGTCGATGGAAGTCTTAAATATAATAAAAACAAAAAATGCACCTTGGTAATTATTGATTCAAACACTTTGAAATTTACAGGTCGAATAATTAAACTGACTCAGAATTCTTCTCCCTACATAAATAATCAATATTCGCAAAAGAGAAAAATTAAAAAAAAAAAGAAGAAGAAATTTCAAATTAGAAACTAAAAGTATACATTGAAGATTTTCGTTCAGGCTGGGACTCGAACCCAGGGCCACTCGCTTGGAAGCCTAACACTCTAGCCATTAGTCTATGGGAGCTCTGTCGGTGGGACTTTTAAATATAATAAAAACAAAAAATGCACCTTGGTAATTGTTTATTTAAACACTTTGAAATCTTCGTGTCGAAAAATTAAACGGACTCAGAATTTTCTTCCCTACATAAATAATCAATAATTGCAAAGGAAAGAAATTGAAAAAAAAAAGAATTTTCAAATTAGAAAAGAAATATATACATTGAAGATATTCGCTCCGGCTGGGACTCGAACCCAGGCCACTCGCTTGGAAGACCAGCGGTCTAGCCATTAGGCTATCGGAGTTCTGTCGAGCGGAGTCTTACTGCCTGACTGATACTGCCTGACTGACAGACTGACTCACTGACTGACTGATACTGACTGACTGACTCACTGACTGACCGAGACTGACTGACTAACTGCCTGACTGACTGAGACTGGACTGACTGACTGACTGACTGACTGACTGACTAACTGACTGACTGAGACTGACTGACTGACTGCTTGACTCTCTGACTGGCTATTTCACTGACTGACTGAATGACTAAATGACTCACTGACACTGACTGACTGACTGCTTGACTACCTGACTGACTGCTTGACTGACTAACTGACTGGACAGGACTGACCGACTGACTGACTGACAGACTGACTGAATAAGGATGACTGACAGACTGACTGAATAAGGCTGACTGACTGACTGACTGACAGACTGACTGAATAAGGCTGACTGACTGCCTGACTGACTGACTGACTGAATGACTGACTGACTGACTGACCGAGACTGACTGACTGACTGACTGAGACTGGACTGGACTGACTGACTGACTGACTGACTGAGACTGACTGACTGCTTTAGTGACTAACTGACTGCACAGGACTGACCGACTGACTGACTGACTGACTGCCTGACTGACTGACTGACTGAATGACTGACTGACTGAGACTACATGACTGACTGCTTGACTGACTGGCTGAAGGACTAACTGACTGACTGAGTGACTGACTGACTGGACTGACTGACTGAGACTGAATGACTGAGTGCTTGACTGATTGACTGTCAGACTGACTGACTGACTTCGCAAAAGGGAAAAATAAAAAAAAAAGAATTATAAAATTAGAAAAAAATATTTGCATTTAAGATTTCCTTTCCGGCCGGGACTCGAACCCAGTACCACGCGCTTGGAACCCAACGGTCTAGCCATTAGGCTATCGGAGCTCTCTCGATGGAAGTCTTAAATATAATAAAAACAAAAAATGCACCTTGGTAATTATTGATTCAAACACTTTGAAATTTACAGGTCGAATAATTAAACTGACTCAGAATTTTTCTCCCTACATAAATAATCAATATTCGCAAAAGAGAAAAATTAAAAAAAAAAGAAGAAGAAATTTCAAATTAGAAACTAAAAGTATACATTGAAGATTTTCGTTCAGGCTGGGACTCGAACCCAGGGCCACTCGCTTGGAAGCCTAACACTCTAGCCATTAGTCTATGGGAGCTCTGTCGGTGGGAGTTTTAAATATAATAAAAACAAAAAATGCACCTTGGTAATTGTTTATTTAAACACTTTGAAATCTTCGTGTCGAAAAATTAAACTGACTCAGAATTTTCTTCCCTACATAAATAATCAATAATTGCAAAGGAAAGAAATTGAAAAAAAAAAGAATTTTCAAATGAGAAAAGAAATATATACATTGAAGATATTCGCTCCGGCGGGGACTCGAACCCAGGCCACTCGCTTGGAAGACCAGCGGTCTAGCCATTAGGCTATCGGAGTTCTGTCGAGCGGAGTCTTACTGCCTGACTGATACTGCCTGACTGACAGACTGACTCACTGACTGACTGATACTGACTGACTGACTCACTGACTGACCGAGACTGACTGACTAACTGCCTGACTGACTGAGACTGGACTGACTGACTGACTGACTGACTGACTGACTGACTAACTGACTGACTGAGACTGACTGACTGACTGCTTGACTCTCTGACTGGCTATTTCACTGACTGACTGAATGACTAAATGACTGACTGACACTGACTGACTGACTGCTTGACTACCTGACTGACTGCTTGACTGACTAACTGACTGGACAGGACTGACCGACTGACTGACTGACAGACTGACTGAATAAGGATGACTGACAGACTGACTGAATAAGGCTGACTGACTGACTGACTGACAGACTGACTGAATAAGGCTGACCGACTGACTGACTGCCTGACTGACTGACTGACTGAATGACTGACTGACTGACTGACCGAGACTGACTGACTGACTGACTGAGACTGGACTGGACTGACTGACTGACTGACTGACTGAGACTGACTGACTGCTTTAGTGACTAACTGACTGCACAGGACTGACCGACTGACTGACTGACTGACTGCCTGACTGACTGACTGACTGAATGACTGACTGACTGAGACTAAATGACTGACTGCTTGACTGACTGGCTGAAGGACTAACTGACTGACTGAGTGACTGACTGACTGAACTGACTGACTGAGACTGAATGACTGAGTGCTTGACTGATTGACTGTCAGACTGACTGACTGACTTCGCAAAAGGGAAAAATAAAACAAAAAGAATTATAAAATTAGAAAAAAATATTTGCATTTAAGATTTCCTTTCCGGCTGGGATTTGAACCCAGGGCGACACTCATGGAAGCCCAACGCTCTCGCCAATATACTATCGGATCTCTGTTGATCGGTGTCTTAATTATAATAAAAACAAAAAATGCACCTTAGTAATTATTGATCTAAAATCTTTGAAATCTAAAGGTCGAATGATTAAACTGACTCAGAATTTTCTTCCGTACATAAATAATCCATATTTGCAAAAGAAAGAAATTGAAAAAAAAAAGAATCTTCAAATTAGAAGAGAAATATATACATGGAAGATTTTCGTTCCGGCCGGGACTCGAACCCAGGCCACTCGCTTGGAAGACCAGCGGTCTAGCCATTAGGCTATCGGAGTTCTGTCGAGCGGAGTCTTACTGCCTGACTGATACTGCCTGACTGACAGACTGACTCACTGACTGACTGATACTGACTGACTGACTCACTGACTGACCGAGACTGACTGACTAACTGCCTGACTGACTGAGACTGGACTGACTGACTGACTGACAGACTGACTGACTGACTGACTGAATGAGACTGACTGACTGACTGCTTGACTCTCTGACTGGCTATTTCACTGACTGACTGAATGACTAAATGACTGACTGACACTGACTGACTGACTGCTTGACTACCTGACTGACTGCTTGACTGACTAACTGACAGGACAGGACTGACCGACTGACTGACTGACAGACTGACTGAATAAGGATGACTGACAGACTGACTGAATAAGGCTGACTGACTGACTGACTGACAGACTGACTGAATAAGGCTGACCGACTGACTGACTGCCTGACTGACTGAATGACTGACTGACTAAATGACTGACTGAGACTGAACTGGACTGACTGACTGACTGACTGACTGAGACTGACTGACTGCTTTAGTGACTAACTGACTGCACAGGACTGACCGACTGACTGACTGACTGACTGCCTGATTGACTGACTGACTGAATGACTGACTGACTGAGACTAAATGACTGACTGCTTGACTGACTGGCTGAAGGACTAACTGACTGACTGAGTGACTGACTGACTGGACTGACTGACTGAGACTGAATGACTGAGTGCTTGACTGATTGACTGTCAGACTGACTGACTGACTTCGCAAAAGGGAAAAAAAAAAAAAAAAGAATTATAAAATTAGAAAAAAATATTTGCATTTAAGATTTCCTTTCCGGCTGGGATTTGAACCCAGGGCGACACTCATGGAAGCCCAACGCTCTCGCCAATATACTATCGGATCTCTGTTGATCGGTGTCTTAATTATAATAAAAACAAAAAATGCACCTTAGTAATTATTGATCTAAAATCTTTGAAATCTAAAGGTCGAATGATTAAACTGACTCAGAATTTTCTTCCGTACATAAATAATCCATATTTGCAAAAGAAAGAAATTGAAAAAAAAGAATCTTCAAATTAGAAGAGAAATATATACATGGAAAATTTTCGTTCCGGCCGGGACTCGAACCCAGTACCACGCGCTTGGAACCCAACGGTCTAGCCATTAGGCTATCGGAGCTCTGTCGATGGAAGTCTTAAATATAATAAAAACAAAAAATGCACTTTGGTAATTATTGATTCAAACACTTTGAAATTTACAGGTCGAATAATTAAACTGACTCAGAATTTTTCTCCCTACATAAATAATCAATATTCGCAAAAGAGAAAAATTAAAAAAAAAAAAGAAGAAATTTCAAATTAGAAACTAAAAGTATACATTGAAGATTTTCGTTCAGTCTGGGACTCGAACCCAGGGCCACTCGCTTGGAAGCCTAACACTCTAGCCATTAGTCTATGGGAGCTCTGTCGATGGGAGTTTTAAATATAATAAAAACAAAAAATGCACCTTGGTAATTGTTTATTTAAACACTTTGAAATCTTCGTGTCGAAAAATTAAACTGACTCAGAATTTTCTTCCCTACATAAATAATCAATAATTGCAAAGGAAAGAAATTGAAAAAAAAAAGAATTTTCAAATTAGAAAAGAAATATATACATTGAAGATATTCGCTCCGGCTGGGACTCGAACCCAGGCCACTCGCTTGGAAGACCAGCGGTCTAGCCATTAGGCTATCGGAGTTCTGTCGAGCGGAGTCTTACTGCCTGACTGATACTGCCTGACTGACAGACTGACTCACTGACTGACTGATACTGACTGACTGACTGACCGAGACTGACTGATTAACTGCCTGACTGACTGAGACTGGACTGACTGACTGACTGACTGACTGACTGACTAACTGACTGACTAAGACTGACTGACTGCTTGACTCTCTGACTGGCTAT
Source organism: Uloborus diversus (assembly GCF_026930045.1). NCBI lineage: Eukaryota > Metazoa > Arthropoda > Arachnida > Araneae > Uloboridae > Uloborus > Uloborus diversus. Next base: position 251,867 of record NW_026558494.1, on the reverse strand, counting down.
TTCACTGACTGACTGAATGACTAAATGACTGACTGACACTGACTGACTGACTGCTTGACTACCTGACTGACTGCTTGACTGACTAACTGACTGGACAGGACTGACCGACTGACTGACTGACAGACTGACTGAATAAGGATGACTGACAGACTGACTGAATAAGGCTGACTGACTGACTGACTGACAGACTGACTGAATAAGGCTGATTGACTGACTGACTGACAGACTGACTGAATAAGGCTGACCGACTGACTGACTGCCTGACTGACTGACTGAGACTGGACTGGACTGACTGACTGACTGACTGACTGAGACTGACTGACTGCTTTAGTGACTAACTGACTGCACAGGACTGACCGACTGACTGACTGACTGACTGCCTGACTGACTGACTGACTGAATGAGACTAAATGACTGACTGCTTGACTGACTGGCTGAAGGACTAACTGACTGACTGAGTGACTGACTGACTGGACTGACTGACTGAGACTGATTGACTGAGTGCTTGACTGATTGACTGTCAGACTGACTGACTGACTTCGCAAAAGGGAAAAATAAAAAAAAAAAGAATCATAAAATTAGAAAAAAATATTTGCATTTAAGATTTCCTTTCCGGCTGGGATTTGAACCCAGGGCGACACTCATGGAAGCCAAACGCTCTCGCCAATATACTATCGGATCTCTGTTGATCGGTGTCTTAATTATAATAAAAACAAAAAATGCACCTTAGTAATTATTGATCTAAAATCTTTGAAATCTAATGGTCGAATGATTAAACTGACTCAGAATTTTCTTCCGTACATAAATAATCCATATTTGCAAAAGAAAGAAATTGAAAAAAAAAAGAATCTTCAAATTAGAAGAGAAATATATACATGGAAGATTTTCGTTCCGGCCGGGACTCGAACCCAGTACCACGCGCTTGGAACCCAACGGTCTAGCCATTAGGCTATCGGAGCTTTGTCGATGGAAGTCTTAAATATAATAAAAACAAAAAATGCACCTTGGTAATTATTGATTCAAACACTTTGAAATTTACAGGTCGAATAATTAAACTCACTCAGAATTTTTCTCCCTACATAAATAATCAATATTCGCAAAAGAGAAAAATTAAAAAAAAAGAAGAAGAAATTTCAAATTAGAAACTAAAAGTATACATTGAAGATTTTCGTTCAGGCTGGGACTCGAACCCAGGGCCACTCGCTTGGAAGCCTAACACTCTAGCCATTAGTCTATGGGAGCTCTGTCGGTGGGAGTTTTAAATATAATAAAAACAAAAAATGCACCTTGGTAATTGTTTATTTAAACACTTTGAAATCTTCGTGTCGAAAAATTAAACTGACTCAGAATTTTCTTCCCTACATAAATAATCAATAATTGCAAAGGAAAGAAATTGAAAAAAAAAAGAATTTTCAAATTAGAAAAGAAATATATACATTGAAGATATTCGCTCCGGCTGGGACTCGAACCCAGGCCACTCGCTTGGAAGACCAGCGGTCTAGCCATTAGGCTATCGGAGTTCTGGCGAGCGGAGTCTTACTGCCTGACTGATACTGCCTGACTGACAGACTGACTCACTGACTGACTGATACTGACTGACTGACTCACTGACTGACCGAGACTGACTGACAAACTGCCTGACTGACTGAGACTGGACTGACTGACTGACTGACTGACTGACTGACTAACTGACTGACTGACTAACTGACTGACTGACTGCTTGACTCTCTGACTGGCTGAAAGACTAAATGACTGACTGACACTGACTGACTGACTGCTTGACTACCTGACTGACGGCTTGACTGACTAACTGACTGGACAGGACTGACCGACTGACTGACTGACAGACTGACTGAATAAGGATGACTGACAGACTGACTGAATAAGGCTGACTGACAGACTGACTGAATAAGGCTGACCGACTGACTGACTGCCTGACTGACTGACTGACTGAATGACTGACTGACTGACTGACCGAGACTGACTGACTGACTGACTGAGACTGGACTGGACTGACTGACTGACTGACTGACTGAGACTGACTGACTGCTTTAGTGACTAACTGACTGCACAGGACTGACCGACTGACTGACTGACTGACTGCCTGACTGACTGAATGACTGACTGACTGAGACTAAATGACTGACTGCTTGACTGACTGGCTGAAGGACTAACTGACTGACTGAGTGACTGACTGACTGACTGAGACTGAATGACTGAGTGCTTGACTGATTGACTGTCAGACTGACTGACTCACTTCGCAAAAGGGAAAAATAAAAGAAAAGAATTATAAAATTAGAAAAAAATATTTGCATTTAAGATTTCCTTTCCGGCCGGGACTCGAACCCAGTACCACAAGCTAGGAACCCAACGGTCTAGCCATTAGGCTATCGGAGCTCTGTCGATGGAAGTCTTAAATATAATAAAAACAAAAAATGCACCTTGGTAATTATTGATTCAAACCCTTTGAAATTTACAGGTCGAATAATTAAACTGACTCAGAATTTTTCTCCCTACATAAATAATCCATATTCGCAAAAGAGAAAAATTAAAAAAAAAGAAGAAGAAATTTCAAATTAGAAACTAAAAGTATACATTGAAGATTTTCGTTCAGGCTGGGACTCGAACCCAGGGCCACTCGCTTGGAAGCCTAACACTCTAGCCATTAGTCTATGGGAGCTCTGTCGGAGGGAGTTTTAAATATAATAAAAACAAAAAATGCACCTTGGTAATTGTTTATTTAAACACTTTGAAATCTTCGTGTCGAAAAATTAAACTGACTCAGAATTTTCTTCCCTACATAAATAATCAATAATTGCAAAGGAAAGAAATTGAAAAAAAAAAGAATTTTCAAATTAGAAAAGAAATATATACATTGAAGATATTCGCTCCGGCTGGGACTCGAACCCAGGCCACTCGCTTGGAAGACCAGCGGTCTAGCCATTAGGCTATCGGAGTTCTGTCGAGCGGAGTCTTACTGCCTGACTGATACTACCTGACTGACAGACTGACTCACTGACTGACTGATACTGACTGACTGACTCACTGACTGACCGAGACTGACTGACTAACTGCCTGACTGACTGAGACTGGACTGACTGACTGACTGACTGACTGACTGACTAACTGACTGACTGAGACTGACTGACTGACTGCTTGACTCTCTGACTGGCTATTTCACTGACTGACTGAATGACTAAATGACTGACTGACACTGACTGACTGACTGCTTGACTACCTGACTGACTGCTTGACTGACTAACTGACTGGACAGGACTGACCGACTGACTGACTGACAGACTGACTGAATAAGGATGACTGACAGACTGACTGAATAAGGCTGACTGACTGACTGACTGACAGAATGACTGAATAAGGCTGACCGACTGACTGACTGCCTGACTGACTGACTGACTGAATGACTGACTGACTGACTGACCGAGACTGACTGACTGACTGACTGAGACTGGACTGGACTGACTGACTGACTGACTGACTGAGACTGACTGACTGCTTTAGTGACTAACTGACTGCACAGGACTGACCGACTGACTGACTGACTGACTGCCTGACTGACTGACTGACTGAATGACTGACTGACTGAGACTAAATGACTGACTGCTTGACTGACTGGCTGAAGGACTAACTGACTGACTGAGTGACTGACTGACTGGACTGACTGACTGAGACTGAATGACTGAGTGCTTGACTGATTGACTGTCAGACTGACTGACTGACTTCGCAAAAGGGAAAAATAAAAAAAAAAGAATTATAAAAAAATATTTGCATTTAAGATTTCCTTTCCGGCTGGGATTTGAACCCAGGGCGACACTCATGGAAGCCCAACGCTCTCGCCAATATACTATCGGATCTCTGTTGATCGGCGTCTTAATTATAATAAAAACAAAAAATGCACCTTAGTAATTATTGATCTAAAATCTTTGAAATCTAAAGGTCGAATGATTAAACTGACTCAGAATTTTCTTCCGTACATAAATAATCCATATTTGCAAAAGAAAGAAATTGAAAAAAAAAAAGAATCTTCAAATTAGAACAGAAATATATGCATGGAAGATTTTCGTTCCGGCCGGGACTCGAACCCAGTACCACGCGCTTGGAACCCAACGGTCTAGCCATTAGGCTATCGGAGCTCTGTCGATGGAAGTCTTAAATATAATAAAAACAAAAATTGCACCTTGGTAATTATTGATTCAAACACTTTGAAATTTACAGGTCGAATAATTAAACTGACTCAGAATTTTTCTCCCTACATAAATAATCAATATTCGCAAAAGAGAAAAATTAAAAAAAAAGAAGAAGAAATTTCAAATTAGAAACTAAAAGTATACATTGAAGATTTTCGTTCGGGCTGAGACTCGAACCCAGGGCCACTCGCTTGGAAGCCTAACACTCTAGCCATTAGTCTATGGGAGCTCTGTCGGTGGGAGTTTTAAATATAATAAAAACAAAAAATGCACCTTGGTAATTGTTTATTTAAACACTTTGAAATCTTCGTGTCGAAAAATTAAACTGACTCAGAATTTTCTTCCCTACATAAATAATCAATAATTGCAAAGGAAAGAAATTGAAAAAAAAAGAATTTTCAAAGTAGAAAAGAAATATATACATTGAAGATATTCGCTCCGGCTGGGACTCGAACCCAGGCCACTCGCTTGGAAGACCAGCGGTCTAGCCATTAGGCTATCGGAGTTCTGTCGAGCGGAGTCTTACTGCCTGACTGATACTGCCTGACTGACAGACTGACTCACTGACTGACTGATACTGACTGACTGACTCACTGACTGACCGAGACTGACTGACTAACTGCCTGACTGACTGAGACTGGACTGACTGACTGACTGACTGACTGACTGACTAACTGACTGACTGAGACTGACTGACTGACTGCTTGACTCTCTGACTGGCTATTTCACTGACTGACTGAATGACTAAATGACTGACTGACACTGACTGACTGACTGCTTGACTACCTGACTGACTGCTTGACTGACTAACTGACTGGACAGGACTGACCGACTGACTGACTGACAGACTGACTGAATAAGGATGACTGACAGACTGACTGAATAAGGCTGACTGACTGACTGACTGACAGACTGACTGAATAAGGCTGACCGACTGACTGACTGCCTGACTGACTGACTGACTGAATGACTGACTGACTGACTGACCGAGACTGACTGACTGACTGACTGAGACTGACTGACTGCTTTAGTGACTAACTGACTGCACAGGACTGACCGACTGACTGACTGACTGACTGCCTGACTGACTGACTGACTGAATGACTGACTGACTGAGACTAAATGACTGACTGCTTGACTGACTGGCTGAAGGACTAACTGACTGACTGAGTGACTGACTGGCTGAAGGACTAACTGACTGACTGAGACTGAATGACTGAGTGCTTGACTGATTGACTGTCAGACTGACTGACTGACTTCGCAAAAGGGAAAAATAAAAGAAAAGAATTATAAAATTAGAAAAAAATATTTGCATTTAAGATTTCCTTTCCGGCCGGGACTCGAACCCAGTACCACGCGCTAGGAACCCAACGGTCTAGCCATTAGGCTATCGGAGCTCTGTCGATGGAAGTCTTAAATATAATAAAAACAAAAAATGCACCTTGGTAATCATTGATGCAAACACTTTGAAATTTACAGGTCGAATAATTAAACTGACTCAGAATTTTTCTCCCTACATAAATAATCAATATTCGCAAAAGAGAAAAATTAAAAAAAAAAAGAAGAAGAAATTTCAAATTAGAAACTAAAAGTATACATTGAAGATTTTCGTTCAGGCTGGGACTCGAACCCAGGGCCACTCGCTTGGAAGCCTAACACTCTAGCCATTAGTCTATGGGAGCTCTGTCGGTGGGACTTTTAAATATAATAAAAACAAAAAATGCACCTTGGTAATTGTTTATTTAAACACTTTGAAATCTTTGTGTCGAAAAATTAAACGGACTCAGAATTTTCTTCCCTACATAAATAATCAATAATTGCAAAGGAAAGAAATTGAAAAAAAAAAGAATTTTCAAATTAGAAAAGAAATATATACATTGAAGATATTCGCTCCGGCTGGGACTCGAACCCAGGCCACTCGCTTGGAAGACCAGCGGTCTAGCCATTAGGCTATCGGAGTTCTGTCGAGCGGAGTCTTACTGCCTGACTGATACTGCCTGACTGACAGACTGACTCACTGACTGACTGATACTGACTGACTGACTCACTGACTGACCGAGACTGACTGACTAACTGCCTGACTGACTGAGACTGGACTGACTGACTGACTGACTGACTGACTGACTAACTGACTGACTGACTGAGACTGGACTGACTGACTGACTGACTGACTGACTGACTAACTGACTGACTGAGACTGACTGACTGACTGCTTGACTCTCTGACTGGCTATTTCACTGACTGACTGAATGACTAAATGACTCACTGACACTGACTGACTGACTGCTTGACTACCTGACTGACTGCTTGACTGACTAACTGACTGGACAGGACTGACCGACTGACTGACTGACAGACTGACTGAATAAGGATGACTGACAGACTGACTGAATAAGGCTGACTGACTGACTGACTGACAGACTGACTGAATAAGGCTGACTGACTGCCTGACTGACTGACTGACTGAATGACTGACTGACTGACTTACCGAGACTGACTGACTGACTGACTGAGACTGGACTGGACTGACTGACTGACTGACTGACTGAGACTGACTGACTGCTTTAGTGACTAACTGACTGCACAGGACTGACCGACTGACTGACTGACTGACTGCCTGACTGACTGACTGACTGAATGACTGACTGACTGAGACTACATGACTGACTGCTTGACTGACTGGCTGAAGGACTAACTGACTGACTGAGTGACTGACTGACTGGACTGACTGACTGAGACTGAATGACTGAGTGCTTGACTGATTGACTGTCAGACTGACTGACTGACTTCGCAAAAGGGAAAAATAAAAAAAAAAGAATTATAAAAAAATATTAGCATTTAAGATTTCCTTTCCGGCCGGGACTCGAACCCAGTACCACGCGCTTGGAACCCAACGGTCTAGCCATTAGGCTATCGGAGCTCTCTCGATGGAAGTCTTAAATATAATAAAACCAAAAAATGCACCTTGGTAATTATTGATTCAAACACTTTGAAATTTACAGGTCGAATAATTAAACTGACTCAGAATTTTTCTCCCTACATAAATAATCAATATTCGCAAAAGAGAAAAATTAAAAAAAAAAGAAGAAGAAATTTCAAATTAGAAACTAAAAGTATACATTGAAGATTTTCGTTCAGGCTGGGACTCGAACCCAGGGCCACTCGCTTGGAAGCCTAACACTCTAGCCATTAGTCTATGGGAGCTCTGTCGGTGGGAGTTTTAAATATAATAAAAACAAAAAATGCACCTTGGTAATTGTTTATTTAAACACTTTGAAATCTTCGTGTCGAAAAATTAAACTGACTCAGAAGTTTCTTCCCTACATAAATAATCAATAATTGCAAAGGAAAGAAATTGAAAAAAAAAAGAATTTTCAAATGAGAAAAGAAATATATACATTGAAGATATTCGCTCCGGCGGGGACTCGAACCCAGGCCACTCGCTTGGAAGACCAGCGGTCTAGCCATTAGGCTATCGGAGTTCTGTCGAGCGGAGTCTTACTGCCTGACTGATACTGCCTGACTGACAGACTGACTCACTGACTGACTGATACTGACTGACTGACTCACTGACTGACCGAGACTGACTGACTAACTGCCTGACTGACTGAGACTGGACTGACTGACTGACTGACTGACTGACTAACTGACTGACTGAGACTGACTGACTGACTGCTTGACTCTCTGACTGGCTATTTCACTGACTGACTGAATGACTAAATGACTGACTGACTGACTGCTTGACTACCTGACTGACTGCTTGACTGACTAACTGACTGGACAGGACTGACCGACTGACTGACTGACAGACTGACTGAATAAGGATGACTGACAGACTGACTGAATAAGGCTGACTGACTGACTGACTGACAGACTGACTGAATAAGGCTGACCGACTGACTGACTGCCTGACTGACTGACTGACTGAATGACTGACTGACTGACTGACCGAGACTGACTGACTGACTGACTGAGACTGGACTGGACTGACTGACTGACTGACTGAGACTGACTGACTGCTTTAGTGACTAACTGACTGCACAGGACTGACCGACTGACTGACTGACTGACTGCCTGACTGACTGACTGACTGAATGACTGACTGACTGAGACTAAATGACTGACTGCTTGACTGACTGGCTGAAGGACTAACTGACTGACTGAGTGACTGACTGACTGAACTGACTGACTGAGACTGAATGACTGAGTGCTTGACTGATTGACTGTCAGACTGACTGACTGACTTCGCAAAAGGGAAAAATAAAACAAAAAGAATTATAAAATTAGAAAAAAATATTTGCATTTAAGATTTCCTTTCCGGCTGGGATTTGAACCCAGGGCGACACTCATGGAAGCCCAACGCTCTCGCCAATATACTATCGGATCTCTGTTGATCGGTGTCTTAATTATAATAAAAACAAAAAATGCACCTTAGTAATTATTGATCTAAAATCTTTGAAATCTAAAGGTCGAATGATTAAACTGACTCAGAATTTTCTTCCGTACATAAATAATCCATATTTGCAAAAGAAAGAAATTGAAAAAAAAAAGAATCTTCAAATTAGAAGAGAAATATATACATGGAAGATTTTCGTTCCGGCCGGGACTCGAACCCAGGCCACTCGCTTGGAAGACCAGCGGTCTAGCCATTAGGCTATCGGAGTTCTGTCGAGCGGAGTCTTACTGCCTGACTGATACTGCCTGACTGACAGACTGACTCACTGACTGACTGATACCGACTGACTGACTCACTGACTGACCGAGACTGACTGACTAACTGCCTGACTGACTGAGACTGGACTGACTGACTGACTGACAGACTGACTGACTGACTGACTGAATGAGACTGACTGACTGACTGCTTGACTCTCTGACTGGCTATTTCACTGACTGACTGAATGACTAAATGACTGACTGACACTGACTGACTGACTGCTTGACTACCTGACTGACTGCTTGACTGACTAACTGACAGGACAGGACTGACCGACTGACTGACTGACAGACTGACTGAATAAGGATGACTGGCAGACTGACTGAATAAGGCTGACTGACTGACTGACTGACAGACTGACTGAATAAGGCTGACCGACTGACTGACTGCCTGACTGACTGAATGACTGACTGACTAAATGACTGACTGAGACTGAACTGGACTGACTGACTGACTGACTGACTGAGACTGACTGACTGCTTTAGTGACTAACTGACTGCACAGGACTGACCGACTGACTGACTGACTGACTGCCTGACTGACTGACTGAATGACTGACTGACTGAGACTAAATGACTGACTGCTTGACTGACTGGCTGAAGGACTAACTGACTGACTGAGTGACTGACTGACTGGACTGACTGACTGAGACTGAATGACTGAGTGCTTGACTGATTGACTGTCAGACTGACTGACTGACTTCGCAAAAGGGAAAAATAAAAAAAAAAGAATTATAAAATTAGAAAAAAATATTTGCATTTAAGATTTCCTTTCCGGCTGGGATTTGAACCCAGGGCGACACTCATGGAAGCCCAACGCTCTCGCCAATATACTATCGGATCTCTGTTGATCGGTGTCTTAATTATAATAAAAACAAAAAATGCACCTTAGTAATTATTGATCTAAAATCTTTGAAATCTAAAGGTCGAATGATTAAACTGACTCAGAATTTTCTTCCGTACATAAATAATCCATATTTGCAAAAGAAAGAAATTGAAAAAAAAGAATCTTCAAATTAGAAGAGAAATATATACATGGAAAATTTTCGTTCCGGCCGGGACTCGAACCCAGTACCACGCGCTTGGAACCCAACGGTCTAGCCATTAGGCTATCGGAGCTCTGTCGATGGAAGTCTTAAATATAATAAAAACAAAAAATGCACCTTGGTAATTATTGATTCAAACACTTTGAAATTTACAGGTCGAATAATTAAACTGACTCAGAATTTTTCTCCCTACATAAATAATCAATATTCGCAAAAGAGAAAAATTAAAAAAAAAAAAAGAAGAAATTTCAAATTAGAAACTAAAAGTATACATTGAAGATTTTCGTTCAGGCTGGGACTCGAACCCAGGGCCACTCGCTTGGAAGCCTAACACTCTAGCCATTAGTCTATGGGAGCTCTGTCGATGGGAGTTTTAAATATAATAAAAACAAAAAATGCACCTTGGTAATTGTTTATTTAAACACTTTGAAATCTTCGTGTCGAAAAATTAAACTGACTCAGAATTTTCTTCCCTACATAAATAATCAATAATTGCAAAGGAAAGAAATTGAAAAAAAAAAAGAATTTTCAAATTAGAAAAGAAATATATACATTGAAGATATTCGCTCCGGCTGGGACTCGAACCCAGGCCACTCGCTTGGAAGACCAGCGGTCTAGCCATTAGGCTATCGGAGTTCTGTCGAGCGGAGTCTTACTGCCTGACTGATACTGCCTGACTGACAGACTGACTCACTGACTGACTGATACTGACTGACTGATTGACCGAGACTGACTGACTAACTGCCTGACTGACTGAGACTGGACTGACTGACTGACTGACTGACTGACTGACTAACTGACTGACTGAGACTGACTGACTGCTTGACTCTCTGACTGGCTATTTCACTGACTGACTGAATGACTAAATGACTGACTGACACTGACTGACTGACTGCTTGACTACCTGACTGACTGCTTGACTGACTAACTGACTGGACAGGACTGACCGACTGACTGACTGACAGACTGACTGAATAAGGATGACTGACAGACTGACTGAATAAGGCTGACTGACTGACTGACTGACAGACTGACTGAATAAGGCTGACTGACTGACTGACAGACTGACTGAATAAGGCTGACCGACTGACTGACTGCCTGACTGACTGACTGAGACTGGACTGGACTGACTGACTGACTGACTGACTGAGACTGACTGACTGCTTTAGTGACTAACTGACTGCACAGGACTGACCGACTGACTGACTGACTGACTGCCTGACTGACTGACTGACTGAATGAGACTAAATGACTGACTGCTTGACTGACTGGCTGAAGGACTAACTGACTGACTGAGTGACTGACTGACTGGACTGACTGACTGAGACTGAATGACTGAGTGCTTGACTGATTGACTGTCAGACTGACTGACTGACTTCGCAAAAGGGAAAAATAAAAAAAAAAAGAATTATAAAATTAGAAAAAAATATTTGCATTTAAGATTTCCTTTCCGGCTGGGATTTGAACCCAGGGCGACACTCATGGAAGCCAAACGCTCTCGCCAATATACTATCGGATCTCTGTTGATCGGTGTCTTAATTATAATAAAAACAAAAAATGCACCTTAGTAATTATTGATCTAAAATCTTTGAAATCTAAAGGTCGAATGATTAAACTGACTCAGAATTTTCTTCCGTACATAAATAATCCATATTTGCAAAAGAAAGAAATTGAAAAAAAAAAGAATCTTCAAATTAGAAGAGAAATATATACATGGAAGATTTTCGTTCCGGCCGGGACTCGAACCCAGTACCACGCGCTTGGAACCCAACGGTCTAGCCATTAGGCTATCGGAGCTCTGTCGATGGAAGTCTTAAATATAATAAAAACAAGAAATGCACCTTGGTAATTATTGATTCAAACACTTTTAAATTTACAGGTCGAATAATTAAAGTGACTCAGAATTTTTCTCCCTATATAAATAATCAATATTCGCAAAAGAGAAAAATTAAAAAAAAAAGAAGAAGAAATTTCAAATTAGAAACTAAAAGTATACATTGAAGATTTTCGCTCGGGCTGGGACTCGAACCCAGTATCACGCGCTTGGAACCCAACGGTCTAGCCATTATTCTACCGGAGTTCTGTCGGTGGGAGTCTTAAATATAATAAAAACAAAAAATGCACCTTGGTTATTGTTTATTTAAACACTTTGAAATCTTCGTGTCGAAAAATTAAACTGACTCAGAATTTTCTTCCCTACATAAATAATCAATAATTGCAAAGGAAAGAAATTGAAAAAAAAAAAAGAATTTTCAAATTAGAAAAGAAATATATACATTGAAGATATTCGCTCCGGCTGGGACTCGAACCCAGGCCACTCGCTTTGAAGACCAGCGGTCTAGCCATAAGGCTATCGGAGTTCTGTCGAGCGGAGTCTTACTGCCTGACTGATATTGCCTGACTGACAGACTGACTCACTGACTGACTGATACTGACTGACTGACTCACTGACTGACCGAGACTGACTGACTAACTGCCTGACTGACTGAGACTGGACTGACTGACTGACTGACTGACTGACTGACTAACTGACTGACTGAGACTGACTGACTGACTGCTTGACTCTCAGACTGGCTATTTCACTGACTGACTGAATGACTAAATGACTGACTGACACTGACTGACTGACTGCTTGACTACCTGACTGACTGCTTGACTGACTAACTGACTGGACAGGACTGACCGACTGACTGACTGACAGACTGACTGAATAAGGATGACTGACAGACTGACTGAATAAGGCTGACTGACTGACTGACTGACAGACTGACTGAATAAGGCTGACCGACTGACTGACTGCCTGACTGACTGACAGACTGAATGACTGACTGACTGACTGACCGAGACTGACTGACTGACTGACTGAGACTGACTGACTGCTTTAGTGACTAACTGACTGCACAGGACTGACCGACTGACTGACTGACTGCCTGACTGACTGACTGACTGAATGACTGACTGAGACTAAATGACTGACTGCTTGACTGACTGGCTGAAGGACTAACTGACTGACTGACTGACTGACTGACTGGACTGACTGACTGAGACTGAATGACTGAGTGCTTGACTGATTGACTGTCAGACTGACTGACTGACTTCGCAAAAGGGAAAAATAAAAGAAAAGAATTATAAAATTAGAAAAAAATATTTGCATTTAAGATTTCCTTTCCGGCCGGGACTCGAACCCAGTACCACGCGCTAGGAACCCAACGGTCTAGCCATTAGGCTATCGGAGCTCTGTCGATGGAAGTCTTAAATATAATAAAAACAAAAAATGCACCTTGGTAATTATTGATTCAAACACTTTGAAATTTACAGGTCGAATAATTAAACTGACTCAGAATTTTTCTCCCTACATAAATAATCAATATTCGCAAAAGAGAAATATTTAAAAAAAAGAAGAAGAAATTTCAAATTAGAAACTAAAAGTATACATTGAAGATTTTCGTTCAGGCTGGGACTCGAACCCAGGGCCACTCGCTTGGAAGCCTAACACTCTAGCCATTAGTCTATGGGAGCTCTGTCGTTGGGAGTTTTAAATATAATAAAAACAAAAAATGCACCTTGGTAATTGTTTATTTAAACACTTTGAAATCTTCGTGTCGAAAAATTAAACTGACTCAGAATTGTCTTCCCTACATAAATAATCAATAATTGCAAAGGAAAGAAATTGAAAAAAAAAAAGAATTTTCAAATTAGAAAAGAAATATATACATTGAAGATATTCGCTCCGGCTGGGACTCGAACCCAGGCCACTCGCTTGGAAGACCAGCGGTCTAGCCATTATGCTATCGGAGTTCTGTCGAGCGGAGTCTTACTGCCTGACTGATACTGCCTGACTGACAGACTGACTCACTGACTGACTGATACTGACTGACTAACTGCCTGACTGACTGAGACTGGACTGACTGACTGACTGACTGACTGACTAACTGACTGACTGAGACTGACTGACTGACTGCTTGACTCTCTGACTGGCTATTTCACTGACGGACTGAATGACTAAATGACTGACTGACACTGACTGACTGACTGATTGACTACCTGACTGACTGCTTGACTGACTAACTGACTGGACAGGACTGACCGACTGACTGACTGACAGACTGACTGAATAAGGATGACTGACAGACTGACTGAATAAGGCCGACTGACTGACTGACTGACAGACTGACTGTATAAGGCTGACCGACTGACTGACTGCCTGACTGACTGACTGACTGAATGACTGACTGACTGAGACTGGACTGGACTGACTGACTGACTGACTGACTGAGACTGACTGACTGCTTTAGTGACTAACTGACTGCACAGGACTGACCGACTGACTGACTGACTGACTGCCTGACTGACTGACTGACTGAATGACTGACTGACTGAGACTAAATGACTGACTGCTTGACTGACTGGCTGAAGGACTAACTGACTGACTGAGTGACTGACTGACTGAGACTGAATGACTGAGTGCTTGACTGATTGACTGTCAGACTGACTGACTGACTTCGCAAAAGGGAAAAATAAAAAAAAAAAGAATTATAAAATTAGAAAAAAATATTTGCATTTAAGAATTCCTTTCCGGCTGGGATTTGAACCCAGGGCGACACTCCTGGAAGCCCAACGCTCTCGCCAATATACTATCGGCTCTCTGTTGATCGGTGTCTTAATTATAATAAAAACAAAAAATGCACCTTAGTAATTATTGATCTAAAACCTTTGAAATCTAAAGGTCGAATGATTAAACTGACTCAGAATTTTCTTCCGTACATAAATAATCCTTATTTGCAAAAGAAAGAAATTGAAAAAAAAAGAATCTTCAAATTAGAAGAGAAATATATACATGGAAGATTTTCGTTCCGGCCGGGACTCGAACCCAGTACCACGCGCTTGGAACCCAACGGTCTAGCCATTAGGCTATCGGAGCTCTGTCGATGGAAGTCTTAAATATAATAAAAAAAAATGCACCTTGGTAATTATTGATTCAAACACTTTGAAATTTACAGGTCGAATAATTAAACTGACTCAGAATTTTTCTCCCTACATAAATAATCAATATTCGCAAAAGAGAAAAATTAAAAAAAAAGAAGAAGAAATTTCAAATTAGAAACTAAATTATACATTGAAGATTTTCGTTCAGGCTGGGACTCGAACCCAGGGCCACTCGCTTGGAAGCCTAACACTCTAGCCATTAGTCTATGGGAGCTCTGTCGGTGGGAGTTTTAAATATAATAAAAACAAAAAATGCACCTTGGTAATTGTTTATTTAAACACTTTGAAATCTTCGTGTCGAAAAATTAAACTGACTCAGAATTTTCTTCCCTACATAAATAATCAATAATTGCAAAGGAAAGAAATTGAAAAAAAAAAGAATTTTCAAATTAGAAAAGAAATACATACATTGAAGTTATTCGCTCCGGCTGGGACTCGAACCCAGGCCACTCGCTTGGAAGACCAGCGGTCTAGCCATTAGGCTATCGGAGTTCTGTCGAGCGGAGTCTTACTGCCTGACTGATACTGCCTGACTGACAGACTGACTCACTGACTGACTGATACTGACTGACTGATACTGACTGACTGACTCACTGACTGACCGAGACTGACTGACTAACTGCCTGACTGACTGAGACTGGACTGACTGACTGACTGACTGACTGACTGACTAACTGACTGACTGAGACTGACTGACTGACTGCTTGACTCTCTGACTGGCTATTTCACTGACTGACTGAATGACTAAATGACTGACTGACACTGACTGACTGACTGCTTGACTACCTGACTGACTGCTTGACTGACTAACTGACTGGACAGGACTGACCGACTGACTGACTGACAGACTGACTGAATAAGGATGACTGACAGACTGACTGAATAAGGCTGACTGACTGACTGACTGACAGACTGACTGAATAAGGCTGACCGACTGACTGACTGCCTGACTGACTGACTGACTGAATGACTGACTGACTGACTGACCGAGACTGACTGACTGACTGACTGAGACTGGACTGGACTGACTGACTGACTGACTGACTGAGACTGACTGACTGCTTTAGTGACTAACTGACTGCACAGGACTGACCGACTGACTGACTGACTGACTGCCTGACTGACTGACTGACTGAATGACTGACTGACTGAGACTAAATGACTGACTGCTTGACTGACTGGCTGAAGGACTAACTGACTGACTGAGTGACTGACTGACTGGACTGACTGACTGAGACTGAATGAGTGAGTGCTTGACTGATTGACTGTCAGACTGACTGACTGACTTCGCAAAAGGGAAAAATAAAAAAAAAAGAATTATAAAATTAGAAAAAAATATTTGCATTTAAGATTTCCTTTCCGGCTGGGATTTGAACCCAGGGCGACACTCATGGAAGCCCAACGCTCTCGCCAATATACTATCGGATCTCTGTTGATCGGTGTCTTAATTATAATAAAAACAAAAAATGCACCTTAGTAATTATTGATCTAAAATCTTTGAAATCTAAAGGTCGAATGATTAAACTGACTCAGAATTTTCTTCCGTACATAAATAATCCATATTTGCAAAAGAAAGAAATTGAAAAAAAAAAGAATCTTCAAATTAGAACAGAAATATATGCATGGAAGATTTTCGTTCCGGCCGGGACTCGAACCCAGTACCACGCGCTTGGAACCCAACGGTCTAGCCATTAGGCTATCGGAGCTCTGTCGATGGAAGTCTTAAATATAATAAAAACAAAAATTGCACCTTGGTAATTATTGATTCAAACACTTTGAAATTTACAGGTCGAATAATTAAACTGACTCAGAATTTTTCTCCCTACATAAATAATCAATATTCGCAAAAGAGAAAAATTAAAAAAAAAAGAAGAAGAAATTTCAAATTAGAAACTAAAAGTATACATTGAAGATTTTCGTTCGGGCTGGGACTCGAACCCAGGGCCACTCGCTTGGAAGCCTAACACTCTAGCCATTAGTCTATGGGAGCTCTGTCGGTGGGAGTTTTAAATATAATAAAAACAAAAAATGCACCTTGGTAATTGTTTATTTAAACACTTTGAAATCTTCGTGTCGAAAAATTAAACTGACTCAGAATTTTCTTCCCTACATAAATAATCAATAATTGCAAAGGAAAGAAATTGAAAAAAAGAAGAATTTTCAAATTAGAAAAGAAATATATACATTGAAGATATTCGCTCCGGCTGGGACTCGAACCCAGGCCACTCGCTTGGAAGACCAGCGGTCTAGCCATTAGGCTATCGGAGTTCTGTCGAGCGGAGTCTTACTGCCTGACTGATACTGCCTGACTGACAGACTGACTCACTGACTGACTAATACTGACTGACTGACTCACTGACTGACCGAGACTGACTGACTAACTGCCTGACTGACTGAGACTGGACTGACTGACTGACTGACTGACTGACTGACTGACTGACTGACTAACTGACTGACTGAGACTGACTGACTGACTGCTTGACTCTCTGACTGGCTATTTCACTGACTGACTGAATGACTAAATGACTGACTGACACTGACTGACTGACTGCTTGACTACCTGACTGACTGCTTGACTGACTAACTGACTGGACAGGACTGACCGACTGACTGACTGACAGACTGACTGAATAAGGATGACTGACAGACTGACTGAATAAGGCTGACTGACTGACTGACTGACAGACTGACTGAATAAGGCTGACCGACTGACTGACTGCCTGACTGACTGACTGACTGAATGACTGACTGACTGACTGACCGAGACTGACTGACTGACTGACTGAGACTGACTGACTGCTTTAGTGACTAACTGACTGCACAGGACTGACCGACTGACTGACTGACTGACCGAGACTGACTGACTGACTGACTGAGACTGGACTGGACTGACTGACTGACTGACTGACTGAGACTGACTGACTGCTTTAGTGACTAACTGACTGCACAGGACTGACCGACTGACTGACTGACTGACTGCCTGACTGACTGACTGACTGAATGACTGACTGACTGAGACTACATGACTGACTGCTTGACTGACTGGCTGAAGGACTAACTGACTGACTGAGTGACTGACTGACTGGACTGACTGACTGAGACTGAATGACTGAGTGCTTGACTGATTGACTGTCAGACTGACTGACTGGACTGACTGACTGAGACTGAATGACTGAGTGCTTGACTGATTGACTGTCAGACTGACTGACTGACTTCGCAAAAGGGAAAAATAAAAAAAAAAGAATTATAAAATTAGAAAAAATATTTGCATTTAAGATTTCCTTTCCGGCCGGGACTCGAACCCAGTACCACGCGCTTGGAACCCAACGGTCTATCCATTAGGCTATCGGAGCTCTGTCGATGGAAGTCTTAAATATAATAAAAACAAAAAATGCACCTTGGTAATTATTGATTCAAACACTTTGAAATTTACAGGTCGAATAATTAAACTGACTCAGAATTTTTCTCCCTACATAAATAATCAATATTCGCAAAAGAGAAAAATTAAAAAAAAAGAAGAAGAAATTTCAAATTAGAAACTAAAAGTATACATTGAAGATTTTCGTTCCGGCTGGGACTCGAACCCAGGGCCACTCGCTTGGAAGCCTAACACTCTAGCCATTAGTCTATGGGAGCTCTGTCGGTGGGAGTTTTAAATATAATAAAAACAAAAAATGCACCTTGGTAATTGTTTATTTAAACACTTTGAAATCTTCGTGTCGAAAAATTAAACTGACTCAGAATTTTCTTCCCTACATAAATAATCAATAATTGCAAAGGAAAGAAATTGAAAAAAAAAAGAATTTTCAAATTAGAAAAGAAATATATACATTGAAGATATTCGCTCCGGCGGGGACTCGAACCCAGGCCACTCGCTTGGAAGACCAGCGGTCTAGCTATTAGGCTATCGGAGTTCTGTCGAGCGGAGTCTTACTGCCTGACTGATACTGCCTGACTGACAGACTGACTCACTGACTGACTGATACTGACTGACTGACTCACTGACTGACCGAGACTGACTGACTAACTGCCTGACTGACTGAGACTGCACTGACTGACTGACTGACTGACTGACTGACTGACTAACTGACTGACTGAGACTGACTGACTGACTGCTTGACTCTCTGACTGGCTATTTCACTGACTGACTGAATGACTAAATGACTGACTGACACTGACTGACTGACTGCTTGACTACCTGACTGACTGCTTGACTGACTAACTGACTGGACAGGACTGACCGACTGACTGACTGACAGACTGACTGAATAAGGATGACTGACAGACTGACTGAATAAGGCTGACTGACTGACTGACTGACAGACTGACTGAATAAGGCTGACCGACTGACTGACTGCCTGACTGACTGACTGACTGAATGACTGACTGACTGACTGACCGAGACTGACTGACTGACTGACTGAGACTGGACTGGATTGACTGACTGACTGACTGACTGAGACTGACTGACTGCTTTAGTGACTAACTGACTGCACAGGACTGACCGACTGACTGACTGACTGACTGCCTGACTGACTGACTGACTGAATGACTGACTGACTGAGACTAAATGACTGACTGCTTGACTGACTGGCTGAAGGACTAACTGACTGACTGAGTGACTGACTGACTGAACTGACTGACTGAGACTGAATGACTGAGTGCTTGACTGATTGACTGTCAGACTGACTGACTGACTTCGCAAAAGGGAAAAGTAAAAAAAAAAGAATTATAAAATTAGAAAAAAATATTTGCATTTAAGATTTCCTTTCCGGCTGGGATTTGAACCCAGGGCGACACTCATGGAAGCCCAACGCTCTCGCCAATATACTATCGGATCTCTGTTGATCGGTGTCTTAATTATAATAAAAACAAAAAATGCACCTTAGTAATTATTGATCTAAAATCTTTGAAATCTAAAGGTCGAATGATTAAACTGACTCAGAATTTTCTTCCGTACATAAATAATCCATATTTGCAAAAGAAAGAAATTGAAAAAAAAAAGAATCTTCAAATTAGAAGAGAAATATATACATGGAAGATTTTCGTTCCGGCCGGGACTCGAACCCAGGCCACTCGCTTGGAAGACCAGCGGTCTAGCCATTAGGCTATCGGAGTTCTGTCGAGCGGAGTCTTACTGCCTGACTGATACTGCCTGACTGACAGACTGACTCACTGACTGACTGATACTGACTGACTGACTCACTGACTGACCGAGACTGACTGACTAACTGCCTGACTGACTGAGACTGGACTGACTGACTGACTGACAGACTGACTGATTGACTGACTGAATGAGACTGACTGACTGACTGCTTGACTCTCTGACTGGCTATTTCACTGACTGACTGAATGACTAAATGACTGACTGACACTGACTGACTGACTGCTTGACTACCTGACTGACTGCTTGACTGACTAACTGACTGGACAGGACTGACCGACTGACTGACTGACAGACTGACTGAATAAGGATGACTGACAGACTGACTGAATAAGGCTGACTGACTGACTGACTGACAGACTGACTGAATAAGGCTGACCGACTGACTGACTGCCTGACTGACTGAATGACTGACTGACTGACTGACTGACTGAGACTGAACTGGACTGACTGACTGACTGAGACTGAACTGGACTGACTGACTGACTGACTGACTGAACTGACTGACTGCTTTAGTGACTAACTGACTGCACAGGACTGACCGACTGACTGACTGACTGACTGCCTGACTGACTGACTGACTGAATGACTGACTGACTGAGACTAAATGACTGACTGCTTGACTGACTGGCTGAAGGACTAACTGACTGACTGAGTGACTGACTGACTGGACTGACTGACTGAGACTGAATGACTGAGTGCTTGACTGATTGACTGTCAGACTGACTGACTGACTTCGCAAAAGGGAAAAATAAAAAATAAAAAGAATTATAAAATTAGAAAAAAATATTTGCATTTAAGATTTCCTTTCCGGCTGGGATTTGAACCCAGGGCGACACTCATGGAAGCCCAACGCTCTCGCCAATATACTATCGGATCTCTGTTGATCGGTGTCTTAATTATAATAAAAACAAAAAATGCACCTTAGTAATTATTGATCTAAAATCTTTGAAATCTAAAGGTCGAATGATTAAACTGACTCAGAATTTTCTTCCGTACATAAATAATCCATATTTGCAAAAGAAAGAAATTGAAAAAAAAGAATCTTCAAATTAGAAGAGAAATATATACATGGAAAATTTTCGTTCCGGCCGGGACTCGAACCCAGTACCACGCGCTTGGAACCCAACGGTCTAGCCATTAGGCTATCGGAGCTCTGTCGATGGAAGTCTTAAATATAATAAAAACAAAAAATGCACCTTGGTAATTATTGATTCAAACACTTTGAAATTTACAGGTCGAATAATTAAACTGACTCAGAATTTTTCTCCCTACATAAATAATCAATATTCGCAAAAGAGAAAAATTAAAAAAAAAAGAAGAAGAAATTTCAAATTAGAAACTAAAAGTATACATTGAAGATTTTCGTTCAGGCTGGGACTCGAACCCAGGGCCACTCGCTTGGAAGCCTAACACTCTAGCCATTAGTCTATGGGAGCTCTGTCGATGGGAGTTTTAAATATAATAAAAACAAAAAATGCACCTTGGTAATTGTTTATTTAAACACTTTGAAATCTTTGTGTCGAAAAATTAAACTGACTCAGAATTTTCTTCCCTACATAAATAATCAATAATTGCAAAGGAAAGAAATTGAAAAAAAAAAGAATTTTCAAATTAGAAAAGAAATATATACATTGAAGATATTCGCTCCGGCTGGGACTCGAACCCAGGCCACTCGCTTGGAAGACCAGCGGTCTCGCCATTAGGCTATCGGAGTTCTGTCGAGCGGAGTCTTACTGCCTGACTGATACTGCCTGACTGACAGACTGACTCACTGACTGACTGATACTGACTGACTAACTGCCTGACTGACTGAGACTGGACTGACTGACTGACTGACTAACTGACTGACTGAGACTGACTGACTGACTGCTTGACTCTCTGACTGGCTATTTCACTGACGGACTGAATGACTAAATGACTGACTGACACTGACTGACTGACTGATTGACTACCTGACTGACTGCTTGACTGACTAACTGACTGGACAGGACTGACCGACTGACTGACTGACAGACTGACTGAATAAGGATGACTGACAGACTGACTGAATAAGGCCGACTGACTGACTGACTGACAGACTGACTGAATAAGGCTGACCGACTGACTGACTGCCTGACTGACTGACTGACTGAATGACTGACTGACTGACTGACTGACTGAGACTGGACTGGACTGACTGACTGACTGACTGACTAAGACTGACTGACTGCTTTAGTGACTAACTGACTGCACAGGACTGACCGACTGACTGACTGACTGACTGCCTGACTGACTGACTGACTGAATGACTGACTGACTGAGACTAAATGACTGACTGCTTGACTGACTGGCTGAAGGACTAACTGACTGACTGAGTGAGTGACTGACTGAGACTGAATGACTGAGTGCTTGACTGATTGACTGTCAGACTGACTGACTGACTTCGCAAAAGGGAAAAATAAAAAAAAAAGAATTATAAAATTAGAAAAAAATATTTGCATTTAAGATTTCCTTTCCGGCTGGGATTTGAACCCAGGGCGACACTCCTGGAAGCCCAACGCTCTCGCCAATATACTATCGGAGCTCTGTCGATGGAAGTCTTAAATATAATAAAAACAAAAAATGCACCTTAGTAATTATTGATCTAAAACCTTTGAAATCTAAAGGTCGAATGATTAAACTGACTCAGAATTTTCTTCCGTACATAAATAATCCTTATTTGCAAAAGAAAGAAATTGAAAAAAAAAGAATCTTCAAATTAGAAGAGAAATATATACATGGAAGATTTTCGTTCCGGCCGGGACTCGAACCCAGTACCACGCGCTTGGAACCCAACGGTCTAGCCATTAGGCTATCGGAGCTCTGTCGATGGAAGTCTTAAATATAATTAAAAAAAAATGCACCTTGGTAATTATTGATTCAAACATTTTGAAATTTACAGGTCGAATAATTAAACTGACTCAGAATTTTTCTCCCTACATAAATAATCAATATTCGCAAAAGAGAAAAATTAAAAAAAAAAAGAAGAAGAAATTTCAAATTAGAAACTAAAAGTATACATTGAAGATTTTCGTTCAGGCTGGGACTCGAACCCAGGGCCACTCGCTTGGAAGCCTAACACTCTAGCCATTAGTCTATGGGAGCTCTGTCGATGGGAGTTTTAAATATAATAAAAACAAAAAATGCACCTTGGTAATTGTTTATTTAAACACTTTGAAATCTTCGTGTCGAAAAATTAAACTGACTCAGAATTTTCTTCCCTACATAAATAATCAATAATTGCAAAGGAAAGAAATTGAAAAAAAAAAGAATTTTCAAATTAGAAAAGAAATATATACATTGAAGATATTCGCTCCGGCTGGGACTCGAACCCAGGCCACTCGCTTGGAAGACCAGCGGTCTCGCCATTAGGCTATCGGAGTTCTGTCGAGCGGAGTCTTACTGCCTGACTGATACTGCCTGACTGACAGACTGACTCACTGACTGACTGATACTGACTGACTAACTGCCTGACTGACTGAGACTGGACTGACTGACTGACTGACTGACTGACTAACTGACTGACTGAGACTGACTGACTGACTGCTTGACTCTCTGACTGGCTATTTCACTGACGGACTGAATGACTAAATGACTGACTGACACTGACTGACTGACTGATTGACTACCTGACTGACTGCTTGACTGACTAACTGACTGGACAGGACTGACCGACTGACTGACTGACAGACTGACTGAATAAGGATGACTGACAGACTGACTGAATAAGGCCGACTGACTGACTGACTGACAGACTGACTGAATAAGGCTGACCGACTGACTGACTGCCTGACTGACTGACTGACTGAATGACTGACTGACTGACTGACTGACTGAGACTGGACTGGACTGACTGACTGACTGACTGACTAAGACTGACTGACTGCTTTAGTGACTAACTGACTGCACAGGACTGACCGACTGACTGACTGACTGACTGCCTGACTGACTGACTGACTGAATGACTGACTGACTGAGACTAAATGACTGACTGCTTGACTGACTGGCTGAAGGACTAACTGACTGACTGAGTGAGTGACTGACTGAGACTGAATGACTGAGTGCTTGACTGATTGACTGTCAGACTGACTGACTGACTTCGCAAAAGGGAAAAATAAAAAAAAAAGAATTATAAAATTAGAAAAAAATATTTGCATTTAAGATTTCCTTTCCGGCTGGGATTTGAACCCAGGGCGACACTCCTGGAAGCCCAACGCTCTCGCCAATATACTATCGGATCTCTGTTGATCGGTGTCTTAATTATAATAAAAACAAAAAATGCACCTTAGTAATTATTGATCTAAAATCTTTGAAATCTAAAGGTCGAATGATTAAACTGACTCAGAATTTTCTTCCGTACATAAATAATCCATATTTGCAAAAGAAAGAAATTGAAAAAAAAAAATAATCTTCAAATTAGAACAGAAATATATGCATGGAAGATTTTCGTTCCGGCCGGGACTCGAACCCAGTACCACGCGCTTGGAACCCAACGGTCTAGCCATTAGGCTATCGGAGCTCTGTCGATGGAAGTCTTAAATATAATAAAAACAAAAATTGCACCTTGGTAATTATTGATTCAAACACTTTGAAATTTACAGGTCGAATAATTAAACTGACTCAGAATTTTTCTCCCTACATAAATAATCAATATTCGCAAAAGAGAAAAATTAAAAAAAAAAGAAGAAGAAATTTCAAATTAGAAACTAAAAGTATACATTGAAGATTTTCGTTCGGGCTGGGACTCGAACCCAGGGCCACTCGCTTGGAAGCCTAACACTCTAGCCATTAGTCTATGGGAGCTCTGTCGGTGGGAGTTTTAAATATAATAAAAACAAAAAATGCACCTTGGTAATTGTTTATTTAAACACTTTGAAATCTTCGTGTCGAAAAATTAAACTGACTCAGAATTTTCTTCCCTACATAAATAATCAATAATTGCAAAGGAAAGAAATTGAAAAAAAAAAGAATTTTCAAATTAGAAAAGAAATATATACATTGAAGATATTCGCTCCGGCTGGGACTCGAACCCAGGCCACTCGCTTGGAAGACCAGCGGTCTAGCCATTAGGCTATCGGAGTTCTGTCGAGCGGAGTCTTACTGCCTGACTGATACTGCCTGACTGACAGACTGACTCACTGACTGACTGATACTGACTGACTGACTCACTGACTGACCGAGACTGACTAACTGCCTGACTGACTGAGACTGGACTGACTGACTGACTGACTGACTGACTGACTGACTGACTGACTAACTGACTGACTGAGACTGACTGACTGACTGCTTGACTCTCTGACTGGCTATTTCACTGACTGACTGAATGACTAAATGACTGACTGACACTGACTGACTGACTGCTTGACTACCTGACTGACTGCTTGACTGACTAACTGACTGGACAGGACTGACCGACTGACTGACTGACAGACTGACTGAATAAGGATGACTGACAGACTGACTGAATAAGGCTGACTGACTGACTGACTGACAGACTGACTGAATAAGGCTGACCGACTGACTGACTGCCTGACTGACTGACTGACTGAATGACTGACTGACTGACTGACCGAGACTGACTGACTGACTGACTGAGACTGACTGACTGCTTTAGTGACTAACTGACTGCACAGGACTGACCGACTGACTGACTGACTGACCGAGACTGACTGACTGACTGACTGAGACTGGACTGGACTGACTGACTGACTGACTGACTGAGACTGACTGACTGCTTTAGTGACTAACTGACTGCACAGGACTGACCGACTGACTGACTGACTGACTGCCTGACTGACTGACTGACTGAATGACTGACTGACTGAGACTACATGACTGACTGCTTGACTGACTGGCTGAAGGACTAACTGACTGACTGAGTGACTGACTGACTGGACTGACTGACTGAGACTGAATGACTGAGTGCTTGACTGATTGACTGTCAGACTGACTGACTGACTTCGCAAAAGGGAAAAATAAAAAAAAAAGAATTATAAAATTAGAAAAAAATATTTGCATTTAAGATTTCCTTTCCGGCCGGGACTCGAACCCAGTACCACGCGCTTGGAACCCAACGGTCTAGCCATTAGGCTATCGGAGCTCTGTCGATGGAAGTCTTAAATATAATAAAAACAAAAAATGCACCTTGGTAATTATTGATTCAAACACTTTGAAATTTACAGGTCGAATAATTAAACTGACTCAGAATTTTTCTCCCTACATAAATAATCAATATTCGCAAAAGAGAAAAATTAAAAAAAAAGAAGAAGAAATTTCAAATTAGAAACTAAAAGTATACATTGAAGATTTTCGTTCCGGCTGGGACTCGAACCCAGGGCCACTCGCTTGGAAGCCTAACACTCTAGCCATTAGTCTATGGGAGCTCTGTCGGTGGGAGTTTTAAATATAATAAAAACAAAAAATGCACCTTGGTAATTGTTTATTTAAACACTTTGAAATCTTCGTGTCGAAAAATTAAACTGACTCAGAATTTTCTTCCCTACATAAATAATCAATAATTGCAAAGGAAAGAAATTGAAAAAAAAAAAGAATTTTCAAATTAGAAAAGAAATATATACATTGAAGATATTCGCTCCGGCGGGGACTCGAACCCAGGCCACTCGCTTGGAAGACCAGCGGTCTAGCTATTAGGCTATCGGAGTTCTGTCGAGCGGAGTCTTACTGCCTGACTGATACTGCCTGACTGACAGACTGACTCACTGACTGACTGATACTGACTGACTGACTCACTGACTGACCGAGACTGACTGACTAACTGCCTGACTGACTGAGACTGCACTGACTGACTGACTGACTGACTGACTGACTGACTAACTGACTGACTGAGACTGACTGACTGACTGCTTGACTCTCTGACTGGCTATTTCACTGACTGACTGAATGACTAAATGACTGACTGACACTGACTGACTGACTGCTTGACTACCTGACTGACTGCTTGACTGACTAACTGACTGGACAGGACTGACCGACTGACTGACTGACAGACTGACTGAATAAGGATGACTGACAGACTGACTGAATAAGGCTGACTGACTGACTGACTGACAGACTGACTGAATAAGGCTGACCGACTGACTGACTGCCTGACTGACTGACTGACTGAATGACTGACTGACTGACTGACCGAGACTGACTGACTGACTGACTGAGACTGGACTGGATTGACTGACTGACTGACTGACTGAGACTGACTGACTGCTTTAGTGACTAACTGACTGCACAGGACTGACCGACTGACTGACTGACTGACTGCCTGACTGACTGACTGACTGAATGACTGACTGACTGAGACTAAATGACTGACTGCTTGACTGACTGGCTGAAGGACTAACTGACTGACTGAGTGACTGACTGACTGAACTGACTGACTGAGACTGAATGACTGAGTGCTTGACTGATTGACTGTCAGACTGACTGACTGACTTCGCAAAAGGGAAAAATAAAAAAAAAAGAATTATAAAATTAGAAAAAAATATTTGCATTTAAGATTTCCTTTCCGGCTGGGATTTGAACCCAGGGCGACACTCATGGAAGCCCAACGCTCTCGCCAATATACTATCGGATCTCTGTTGATCGGTGTCTTAATTATAATAAAAACAAAAAATGCACCTTAGTAATTATTGATCTAAAATCTTTGAAATCTAAAGGTCGAATGATTAAACTGACTCAGAATTTTCTTCCGTACATAAATAATCCATATTTGCAAAAGAAAGAAATTGAAAAAAAAAAGAATCTTCAAATTAGAAGAGAAATATATACATGGAAGATTTTCGTTCCGGCCGGGACTCGAACCCAGGCCACTCGCTTGGAAGACCAGCGGTCTAGCCATTAGGCTATCGGAGTTCTGTCGAGCGGAGTCTTACTGCCTGACTGATACTGCCTGACTGACAGACTGACTCACTGACTGACTGATACTGACTGACTGACTCACTGACTGACCGAGACTGACTGACTAACTGCCTGACTGACTGAGACTGGACTGACTGACTGACTGACAGACTGACTGATTGACTGACTGAATGAGACTGACTGACTGACTGCTTGACTCTCTGACTGGCTATTTCACTGACTGACTGAATGACTAAATGACTGACTGACACTGACTGACTGACTGCTTGACTACCTGACTGACTGCTTGACTGACTAACTGACTGGACAGGACTGACCGACTGACTGACTGACAGACTGACTGAATAAGGATGACTGACAGACTGACTGAATAAGGCTGACTGACTGACTGACTGACAGACTGACTGAATAAGGCTGACCGACTGACTGACTGCCTGACTGACTGAATGACTGACTGACTGACTGACTGACTGAGACTGAACTGGACTGACTGACTGACTGACTGACTGAACTGACTGACTGCTTTAGTGACTAACTGACTGCACAGGACTGACCGACTGACTGACTGACTGACTGCCTGACTGACTGACTGACTGAATGACTGACTGACTGAGACTAAATGACTGACTGCTTGACTGACTGGATGAAGGACTAACTGACTGACTGAGTGACTGACTGACTGGACTGACTGACTGAGACTGAATGACTGAGTGCTTGACTGATTGACTGTCAGACTGACTGACTGACTTCGCAAAAGGGAAAAATAAAAAAAAAAAAGAATTATAAAATTAGAAAAAAATATTTGCATTTAAGATTTCCTTTCCGGCTGGGATTTGAACCCAGGGCGACACTCATGGAAGCCCAACGCTCTCGCCAATATACTATCGGATCTCTGTTGATCGGTGTCTTAATTATAATAAAAACAAAAAATGCACCTTAGTAATTATTGATCTAAAATCTTTGAAATCTAAAGGTCGAATGATTAAACTGACTCAGAATTTTCTTCCGTACATAAATAATCCATATTTGCAAAAGAAAGAAATTGAAAAAAAAGAATCTTCAAATTAGAAGAGAAATATATACATGGAAAATTTTCGTTCCGGCCGGGACTCGAACCCAGTACCACGCGCTTGGAACCCAACGGTCTAGCCATTAGGCTATCAGAGCTCTGTCGATGGATGTCTTAAATATAATAAAAACAAAAAATGCACCTTGGTAATTATTGATTCAAACACTTTGAAATTTACAGGTCGAATAATTAAACTGACTCAGAATTTTTCTCCCTACATAAATAATCAATATTCGCAAAAGAGAAAAATTAAAAAAAAAAGAAGAAGAAATTTCAAATTAGAAACTAAAAGTATACATTGAAGATTTTCGTTCAGGCTGGGACTCGAACCCAGGGCCACTCGCTTGGAAGCCTAACACTCTAGCCATTAGTCTATGGGAGCTCTGTCGATGGGAGTTTTAAATATAATAAAAACAAAAAATGCACCTTGGTAATTGTTTATTTAAACACTTTGAAATCTTCGTGTCGAAAAATTAAACTGACTCAGAATTTTCTTCCCTACATAAATAATCAATAATTGCAAAGGAAAGAAATTGAAAAAAAAAAGAATTTTCAAATTAGAAAAGAAATGTATACATTGAAGATATTCGCTCCGGCTGGGACTCGAACCCAGGCCACTCGCTTGGAAGACCAGCGGTCTCGCCATTAGGCTATCGGAGTTCTGTCGAGCGGAGTCTTACTGCCTGACTGATACTGCCTGACTGACAGACTGACTCACTGACTGACTGATACTGACTGACTAACTGCCTGACTGACTGAGACTGGACTGACTGACTGACTGACTGACTGACTAACTGACTGACTGAGACTGACTGACTGACTGCTTGACTCTCTGACTGGCTATTTCACTGACGGACTGAATGACTAAATGACTGACTGACACTGACTGACTGACTGATTGACTACCTGACTGACTGCTTGACTGACTAACTGACTGGACAGGACTGACCGACTGACTGACTGACAGACTGACTGAATAAGGATGACTGACAGACTGACTGAATAAGGCCGACTGACTGACTGACTGACAGACTGACTGAATAAGGCTGACCGACTGACTGACTGCCTGACTGACTGACTGACTGAATGACTGACTGACTGACTGACTGACTGAGACTGGACTGGACTGACTGACTGACTGACTGACTAAGACTGACTGACTGCTTTAGTGACTAACTGACTGCACAGGACTGACCGACTGACTGACTGACTGACTGCCTGACTGACTGACTGACTGAATGACTGACTGACTGAGACTAAATGACTGACTGCTTGACTGACTGGCTGAAGGACTAACTGACTGACTGAGTGAGTGACTGACTGAGACTGAATGACTGAGTGCTTGACTGATTGACTGTCAGACTGACTGACTGACTTCGCAAAAGGGAAAAATAAAAAAAAAAGAATTATAAAATTAGAAAAAAATATTTGCATTTAAGATTTCCTTTCCGGCTGGGATTTGAACCCAGGGCGACACTCCTGGAAGCCCAACGCTCTCGCCAATATACTATCGGATCTCTGTTGATCGGTGTCTTAATTATAATAAAAACAAAAAATGCACCTTAGTAATTATTGATCTAAAACCTTTGAAATCTAAAGGTCGAATGATTAAACTGACTCAGAATTTTCTTCCGTACATAAATAATCCTTATTTGCAAAAGAAAGAAATTGAAAAAAAAAAGAATCTTCAAATTAGAAGAGAAATATATACATGGAAGATTTTCGTTCCGGCCGGGACTCGAACCCAGTACCACGCGCTTGGAACCCAACGGTCTAGCCATTAGGCTATCGGAGCTCTGTCGATGGAAGTCTTAAATATAATTTAAAAAAAATGCACCTTGGTAATTATTGATTCAAACACTTTGAAATTTACAGGTCGAATAATTAAACTGACTCAGAATTTTTCTCCCTACATAAATAATCAATATTCGCAAAAGAGAAAAATTAAAAAAAAAGAAGAAGAAATTTCAAATTAGAAACTAAAGTATGCATTGAAGATTTTCGTTCAGGCTGGGACTCGAACCCAGGGCCACTCGCTTGGAAGCCTAACACTCTAGCCATTAGTCTATGGGAGCTCTGTCGGTGGGAGTTTTAAATATAATAAAAACAAAAAATGCACCTTGGTAATTGTTTATTTAAACACTTTGAAATCTTCGTGTCGAAAAATTAAACTGACTCAGAATTTTCTTCCCTACATAAATAATCAATAATTGCAAAGGAAAGAAATTGAAAAAAAAAAAGAATTTTCAAATTAGAAAAGAAATACATACATTGAAGATATTCGCTCCGGCTGGGACTCGAACCCAGGCCACTCGCTTGGAAGACCAGCGGTCTAGCCATTAGGCTATCGGAGTTCTGTCGAGCGGAGTCTTACTGCCTGACTGATACTGCCTGACTGACAGACTGACTCACTGACTGACTGATACTGACTGACTGACTCACTGACTGACCGAGACTGACTGACTAACTGCCTGACTGACTGAGACTGGACTGACTGACTGACTGACTGACTGACTGACTAACTGACTGACTGAGACTGACTGACTGACTGCTTGACTCTCTGACAGGCTATTTCACTGACTGACTGAATGACTAAATGACTGACTGACACTGACTGACTGACTGCTTGACTACCTGACTGACTGCTTGAGTGACTAACTGACTGGACAGGACTGACCGACTGACTGACTGACAGACTGACTGAATAAGGATGACTGACAGACTGACTGAATAAGGCTGACTGACTGACTGACTGACAGACTGACTGAATAAGGCTGACCGACTGACTGACTGCCTGACTGACTGACTGACTGAATGACTGACTGACTGACTGACCGAGACTGACTGACTGACTGACTGAGACTGGACTGGACTGACTGACTGACTGACTGACTGAGACTGACTGACTGCTTTAGTGACTAACTGACTGCACAGGACTGACACGACTGACTGACTGACTGACTGCCTGACTGACTGACTGACTGAATGACTGACTGACTGAGACTAAATGACTGACTGCTTGACTGACTGGCTGAAGGACTAACTGACTGACTGAGTGACTGACTGACTGGACTGACTGACTGAGACTGAATGACTGAGTGCTTGACTGATTGACTGTCAGACTGACTGACTGACTTCGCAAAAGGGAAAAATAAAAAAAAGAATTACAAAATTAGAAAAAAATATTTGCATTTAAGATTTCCTTTCCGGCTGGGATTTGAACCCAGGGCGACACTCATGGAAGCCCAACGCTCTCGCCAATATACTATCGGATCTCTGTTGATCGGTGTCTTAATTATAATAAAAACAAAAAATGCACCTTAGTAATTATTGATCTAAAATCTTTGAAATCTAAAGGTCGAATGATTAAACTGACTCAGAATTTTCTTCCGTTCATAAATAATCCATATTTGCAAAAGAAAGAAATTGAAAAAAAAAAAGAATCTTCAAATTAGAAGAGAAATATATACATGGAAGATTTTCGTTCCGGCCGGGACTCGAACCCAGTACCACGCGCTTGGAACCCAACGGTTTAGCCATTAGGCTATCGGAGCTCTGTCGATGGAAGTCTTAAATATAATAAAAACAAAAAATGCACCTTGGTAATTATTGATTCAAACACTTTGAAATTTACAGGTCGAATAATTAAACTGACTCAGAATTTTTCTCCCTACATAAATAATCAATATTCACAAAAGAGAAAAATTAAAAAAAAAAGAAGAAGAAATTTCAAATTAGAAACTAAAAGTATACATTGAAGATTTTCGTTCAGGCTGGGACTCGAACCCAGGGCCACTGGCTTGGAAGCCCAACACTCTAGCCATTAGTCTATGGGAGCTCTGTCGGCGGGAGTTTTAAATATAATAAAAACAAAAAATGCACCTTGGTAATTGTTTATTTAAACACTTTGAAATCTTTGTGTCGAAAAATTAAACTGACTCAGAATTTTCTTCCCTACATAAATAATCAATAATTGCAAAGGAAAGAAATTGAAAAAAAAAAAGAATTTTCAAATTACAAAAGAAATATATACATTGAAGATATTCGCTCCGGCTGGGACTCGAACCCAGGCCACTCGCTTGGAAGACCAGCGGTCTAGCCATTAGGCTATCGGAGTTCTATCGAGCGGAGTCTTACTGCCTGACTGATACTGCCTGACTGACAGACTGACTCACTGACTGACTGATACTGACTGACTGACTCACTGACTGACCGAGACTGACTGACTAACTGCCAGACTGACTGAGACTGGACTGACTGACTGACTGACTGACTGACTGACTGACTGACTGACTAACTGACTGACTGAGACTGACTGCTTGACTCTCTGACTGGCTATTTCACTGACTGACTGAATGACTAAATGACTGACTGACACTGACTGACTGACTGCTTGACTACCTGACTGACTGCTTGACTGACTAACTGACTGGACAGGACTGACCGACTGACTGACTGACAGACTGACTGAATAAGGCTGACCGACTGACTGACTGCCTGACTGACTGACTGACTGAATGACTGACTGACTGACTGACCGAGACTGACTGACTGACTGACTGAGACTGGACTGGACTGACTGACTGACTGACTGAGACTGGACTGGACTGACTGACTGACTGACTGACTGAGACTGACTGACTGCTTTAGTGACTAACTGACTGCACAGGACTGACACGACTGACTGACTGACTGACTGACTGCCTGACTGACTGACTGAATGACTGACTGACTGAGACTAAATGACTGACTGCTTGACTGACTGGCTGAAGGACTAACTGACTGACTGACTGGACTGACTGACTGAGACTGAATGACTGAGTGCTTGACTGATTGACTGTCAGACTGAATGACTGACTTCGCAAAAGGGAAAAATAAAAAAAAAAGAATTACAAAATTAGAAAAAAATATTTGCATTTAAGATTTCCTTTCCGGCTGGGATTTGAACCCAGGGCGACACTCATGGAAGCCCAACGCTCTCGCCAATATACTATCGGATCTCTGTTGATCGGTGTCTTAATTATAATAAAAACAAAAAATGCACCTTAGTAATTATTGATCTAAAATCTTTGAAATCTAAAGGTCGAATGATTAAACTGACTCAGAATTTTCTTCCGTACATAAATAATCCATATTTGCAAAAGAAAGAAATTGAAAAAAAAAGAATCTTCAAATTAGAAGAGAAATATATACATGGAAGATTTTCGTTCCGGCCGGGACTCGAACCCAGTACCACGCGCTTGGAGCCCAACGGTCTAGCCATTAGGCTATCGGAGCTCTGTCGATGGAAGTCTTAAATATAATAAAAACAAAAAATGCACCTTGGTAATTATTGATTCAAACACTTTGAAATTTACAGGTCGAATAATTAAACTGACTCAGAAATTTTTCTCCCTACATAAATAATCAATATTCGCAAAAGAGAAAAATTTAAAAAAAAAGAAGAAGAAATTTCAAATTAGAAACTAAAAGTATACATTGAAGATTTTCGTTCAGGCTGGGACTCAACCCAGGGCCACTCGCTTGGAAGCCTAACACTCTAGCCATTAGTCTATGGGAGCTCTGTCGGCAGGAGTTTTAAATATAATAAAAACAAAAAATGCACCTTGGTAATTGTTTATTTAAACACTTTGAAATCTTCGTGTCGAAAAAAATTAAACTGACTCAGAATTTCCTTCCCTACATAAATAATCAATAATTGCAAAGGAAAGAAATTGAAAAAAAAAATAATTTTCAAATTAGAAAAGAAATATATACATTGAAGATATTCGCTCCGGCTGGGACTCGAACCCAGGCCACTCGCTTGGAAGACCAGCTGTCTGGCCATTAGGCTATCGGAGTTCTATCGAGCGGAGTCTTACTGCCTGACTGATACTGCCTGACTGACAGACTGACTCACTGACTGACTGATACTGACTGACTGACTCACTGACTGACCGAGACTGACTGACTGACTGCTTGACTCTCTGACTGGCTATTTCACTGACTGACTGAATGACTAAATGACTGACTGACACTGACTGACTGACTGCTTGACTACCTGACTGACTGCTTGACTGACTAACTGACTGGACAGCACTGACCGACTGACTGACTGACAGACTGACTGAATAAGGATGACTGACAGGCTGACTGAATAAGGCTGACTGACTGACTGACTGACAGACTGACTGAATATGGCTGACCGACTGACTGACTGCCTGACTGACTGACTGACTGACTGAATGACTGACTGACTGACTGACTGACTGACTGACTGAAACTGGACTGGACTGACTGACTGAATGACTGACTGAGACTGACTGCTTTAGTGACTAACTGACTGCACAGGACTGACCGACTGGCTGACTGACTGACTGCCTGACTGACTGACTGACTGAATGACTGACTGACTGAGACTAAATGACTGACTGCTTGACTGACTGGCTGAAGGACTAACTGACTGACTGAGTGACTGACTGAGACTGAATGACTGAGTGCTTGACTGATTGACTGTCAGACTGACTGACTGACTTCGCAAAAGGGAAAAATAAAAAAAAAAATATAAAAGTAGAAAAAAATATTTGCATTTAAGATTTCCTTTCCGGCTGGGACTTGAACCCAGGGCGACACTCATGGAAGCCCAACGCTCTCGCCAATATACTATCGGATCTCTGTTGATCGGTGTCTTAATTATAATAAAAACAAAAAATGCACCTTAGTAATTATTGATCTAAAATCTTTGAAATCTAAAGGTCGAATGATTAAACTGACTCAGAATTTTCTTCCGTACATAAATAATCCATATTTGCAAAAGAAAGAAATTGAAAAAAAAAGAATCTTCAAATTAGAAGAGAAACATATACATGGAAGATTTTCGTTCCGGCCGGGACTCGAACCCAGTACCACGCGCTTGGAACCCAACGGTCTAGCCATTAGGCTATCGGAGCTCTGTCGATGGAAGTCTTAAATATAATAAAAACAAAAAATGCACCTTGGTAATTATTGATTCAAACACTTTGAAATTTACAGGTCGAATAATTAAACTGACTCAGAATTTTTCTCCTTACATAAATAATCAATATTCGCAAAAGAGAAAAATTAAAAAAAAAAAGAAGAAGAAATTTCAAATTAGAAACTAAAAGTACACATTGAAGATTTTCGTTCAGGCTGGGACTCGAACCCCGGGCCACTCGCTTGGAAGCCTAACACTCTAGCCATTAGTCTATGGGAGCTCTGTCGGTGGGAGTTTTAAATATAATAAAAACAAAAAATGCACCTTGGTAATTGTTTATTTAAACACTTTGAAATCTTCGTGTCGAAAAATTAAACTGACTCAGAATTTTCTTCCCTACATAAATAATCAATAATTGCAAAGGAAAGAAATTGAAAAAAAAAAGAATTTTCAAATTAGAAACGAAATATATACATCGAAGATATTCGCTCCGGCTGGGACTCGAACCCAGGCCACTCGCTTGGAAGACCAGCGGTCTAGCCATTAGGCTATCGGAGTTCTGTCGAGCGGAGTCTTACTGCCTGACTGATACTGCCTGACTGACAGACTGACTCACTGACTGACTGATACTGACTGACTGACTCACTGACTGACCGAGACTGACTGACTAACTGCCTGACTGACTGACTGACTGACTGACTGACTAACTGACTGACTGAGACTGACTGACTGACTGCCTGACTCTCTGACTGGCTATTTCACTGACTGACTGAATGACTAAATGACTGACTGACACTGACTGACTGACTGCTTGACTACCTGACTGACTGCTTGACTGACTAACTGACTGGACAAGACTGACCGACTGACTGACTGACAGACTGACTGAATAAGGATGACTGACAGACTGACTGAATAAGGCTGACTGACTGACTGACTGACAGACTGACTGAATAAGGCTGACCGACTGACTGACTGCCTGACTGACTGACTGACTGAATGACTGACTGACTGACTGACCGAGACTGACTGACTGACTGACTGAGACTGGACTGGACTGACTGACTGACTGACTGACTGAGACTGACTGACTGCTTTAGTGACTAACTGACTGCACAGGACTGACCGACTGACTGACTGACTGACTGCCTGAATGACTGACTGACTGAATGACTGACTGACTGAGACTAAATGACTGACTGCTTGACTGACTGGCTGAAGGACTAACTGACTGACTGAGACTGAATGACTGAGTGCTTGACTGATTGACTGTCAGACTGACTGACTGACTTCGCAAAAGGGAAAAATAAAAAAAAAAGAATTATAAAATTAGAAAAAAATATTTGCATTTAAGATTTCCTTTCCGGCTGGGATTTGAACCCAGGGCGACACTCATGGAAGCCCAACGCTCTCGCCAATATACTATCGGATCTCTGTTGATCGGTGTCTTAATTATAATAAAAACAAAAAATGCACGTTAGTAATTATTGATCTAAAATCTTTGAAATCTAAAGGTCGAATGATTAAACTGACTCAGAATTTTCTTCCGTACATAAATAATCCATATTTGCAAAAGAAAGAAATTGAAAAAAAAAAGAATCTTCACATTAGAAGAGAAATATATACATGGAAGATTTTCGTTCCGGCCGGGACTCGAACCCAGTACCACGCGCTTGGAACCCAACGGTCTAGCCATTAGGCTATCGGAGCTCTGTCGATGGAAGTCTTAAATATAATAAAAACAAAAAATGCACCTTGGTAATTATTGATTCAAACACTTTGAAATTTACAGGTCGAATAATTAAACTGACTCAGAATTTTTCTCCCTACATAAATAATCAATATTCACAAAAGAGAAAAATTAAAAAAAAAAGAAGAAGAAATTTCAAATTAGAAACTAAAAGTATACATTGAAGATTTTCGTTCAGGCTGGGACTCGAACCCAGGGCCACTGGCTTGGAAGCCCAACACTCTAGCCATTAGTCTATGGGAGCTCTGTCGGCGGGAGTTTTAAATATAATAAAAACAAAAAATGCACCTTGGTAATTGTTTATTTAAACACTTTGAAATCTTTGTGTCGAAAAATTAAACTGACTCAGAATTTTCTTCCCTACATAAATAATCAATAATTGCAAAGGAAAGAAATTGAAAAAAAAAAAGAATTTTCAAATTACAAAAGAAATATATACATTGAAGATATTCGCTCCGGCTGGGACTCGAACCCAGGCCACTCGCTTGGAAGACCAGCGGTCTAGCCATTAGGCTATCGGAGTTCTATCGAGCGGAGTCTTACTGCCTGACTGATACTGCCTGACTGACAGACTGACTCACTGACTGACTGATACTGACTGACTGACTCACTGACTGACCGAGACTGACTGACTAACTGCCAGACTGACTGAGACTGGACTGACTGACTGACTGACTGACTGACTGACTGACTGACTGACTAACTGACTGACTGAGACTGACTGCTTGACTCTCTGACTGGCTATTTCACTGACTGACTGAATGACTAAATGACTGACTGACACTGACTGACTGACTGCTTGAC
Source organism: Uloborus diversus (assembly GCF_026930045.1). Taxonomy (NCBI): domain Eukaryota; kingdom Metazoa; phylum Arthropoda; class Arachnida; order Araneae; family Uloboridae; genus Uloborus; species Uloborus diversus. The sequence goes on along the minus strand of NW_026558494.1, from coordinate 213,303 downwards.
TACCTGACTGACTGCTTGACTGACTAACTGACTGGACAGGACTGACCGACTGACTGACTGACAGACTGACTGAATAAGGCTGACCGACTGACTGACTGCCTGACTGACTGACTGACTGAATGACTGACTGACTGACTGACCGAGACTGACTGACTGACTGACTGAGACTGGACTGGACTGACTGACTGACTGACTGAGACTGGACTGGACTGACTGACTGACTGACTGACTGAGACTGACTGACTGCTTTAGTGACTAACTGACTGCACAGGACTGACACGACTGACTGACTGACTGACTGACTGCCTGACTGACTGACTGAATGACTGACTGACTGAGACTAAATGACTGACTGCTTGACTGACTGGCTGAAGGACTAACTGACTGACTGACTGGACTGACTGACTGAGACTGAATGACTGAGTGCTTGACTGATTGACTGTCAGACTGAATGACTGACTTCGCAAAAGGGAAAAATAAAAAAAAAAGAATTACAAAATTAGAAAAAAATATTTGCATTTAAGATTTCCTTTCCGGCTGGGATTTGAACCCAGGGCGACACTCATGGAAGCCCAACGCTCTCGCCAATATACTATCGGATCTCTGTTGATCGGTGTCTTAATTATAATAAAAACAAAAAATGCACCTTAGTAATTATTGATCTAAAATCTTTGAAATCTAAAGGTCGAATGATTAAACTGACTCAGAATTTTCTTCCGTACATAAATAATCCATATTTGCAAAAGAAAGAAATTGAAAAAAAAAGAATCTTCAAATTAGAAGAGAAATATATACATGGAAGATTTTCGTTCCGGCCGGGACTCGAACCCAGTACCACGCGCTTGGAGCCCAACGGTCTAGCCATTAGGCTATCGGAGCTCTGTCGATGGAAGTCTTAAATATAATAAAAACAAAAAATGCACCTTGGTAATTATTGATTCAAACACTTTGAAATTTACAGGTCGAATAATTAAACTGACTCAGAAATTTTTCTCCCTACATAAATAATCAATATTCGCAAAAGAGAAAAATTTAAAAAAAAAGAAGAAGAAATTTCAAATTAGAAACTAAAAGTATACATTGAAGATTTTCGTTCAGGCTGGGACTCAACCCAGGGCCACTCGCTTGGAAGCCTAACACTCTAGCCATTAGTCTATGGGAGCTCTGTCGGCAGGAGTTTTAAATATAATAAAAACAAAAAATGCACCTTGGTAATTGTTTATTTAAACACTTTGAAATCTTCGTGTCGAAAAAAATTAAACTGACTCAGAATTTCCTTCCCTACATAAATAATCAATAATTGCAAAGGAAAGAAATTGAAAAAAAAAATAATTTTCAAATTAGAAAAGAAATATATACATTGAAGATATTCGCTCCGGCTGGGACTCGAACCCAGGCCACTCGCTTGGAAGACCAGCTGTCTGGCCATTAGGCTATCGGAGTTCTATCGAGCGGAGTCTTACTGCCTGACTGATACTGCCTGACTGACAGACTGACTCACTGACTGACTGATACTGACTGACTGACTCACTGACTGACTGCTTGACTCTCTGACTGGCTATTTCACTGACTGACTGAATGACTAAATGACTGACTGACACTGACTGACTGACTGCTTGACTACCTGACTGACTGCTTGACTGACTAACTGACTGGACAGCACTGACCGACTGACTGACTGACAGACTGACTGAATAAGGATGACTGACAGGCTGACTGAATAAGGCTGACTGACTGACTGACTGACAGACTGACTGAATATGGCTGACCGACTGACTGACTGCCTGACTGACTGACTGACTGACTGAATGACTGACTGACTGACTGACTGACTGACTGACTGAAACTGGACTGGACTGACTGACTGAATGACTGACTGAGACTGACTGCTTTAGTGACTAACTGACTGCACAGGACTGACCGACTGGCTGACTGACTGACTGCCTGACTGACTGACTGACTGAATGACTGACTGACTGAGACTAAATGACTGACTGCTTGACTGACTGGCTGAAGGACTAACTGACTGACTGAGTGACTGACTGAGACTGAATGACTGAGTGCTTGACTGATTGACTGTCAGACTGACTGACTGACTTCGCAAAAGGGAAAAATAAAAAAAAAAATATAAAAGTAGAAAAAAATATTTGCATTTAAGATTTCCTTTCCGGCTGGGACTTGAACCCAGGGCGACACTCATGGAAGCCCAACGCTCTCGCCAATATACTATCGGATCTCTGTTGATCGGTGTCTTAATTATAATAAAAACAAAAAATGCACCTTAGTAATTATTGATCTAAAATCTTTGAAATCTAAAGGTCGAATGATTAAACTGACTCAGAATTTTCTTCCGTACATAAATAATCCATATTTGCAAAAGAAAGAAATTGAAAAAAAAAGAATCTTCAAATTAGAAGAGAAACATATACATGGAAGATTTTCGTTCCGGCCGGGACTCGAACCCAGTACCACGCGCTTGGAACCCAACGGTCTAGCCATTAGGCTATCGGAGCTCTGTCGATGGAAGTCTTAAATATAATAAAAACAAAAAATGCACCTTGGTAATTATTGATTCAAACACTTTGAAATTTACAGGTCGAATAATTAAACTGACTCAGAATTTTTCTCCTTACATAAATAATCAATATTCGCAAAAGAGAAAAATTAAAAAAAAAAAGAAGAAGAAATTTCAAATTAGAAACTAAAAGTACACATTGAAGATTTTCGTTCAGGCTGGGACTCGAACCCCGGGCCACTCGCTTGGAAGCCTAACACTCTAGCCATTAGTCTATGGGAGCTCTGTCGGTGGGAGTTTTAAATATAATAAAAACAAAAAATGCACCTTGGTAATTGTTTATTTAAACACTTTGAAATCTTCGTGTCGAAAAATTAAACTGACTCAGAATTTTCTTCCCTACATAAATAATCAATAATTGCAAAGGAAAGAAATTGAAAAAAAAAAGAATTTTCAAATTAGAAACGAAATATATACATCGAAGATATTCGCTCCGGCTGGGACTCGAACCCAGGCCACTCGCTTGGAAGACCAGCGGTCTAGCCATTAGGCTATCGGAGTTCTGTCGAGCGGAGTCTTACTGCCTGACTGATACTGCCTGACTGACAGACTGACTCACTGACTGACTGATACTGACTGACTGACTCACTGACTGACCGAGACTGACTGACTAACTGCCTGACTGACTGACTGACTGACTGACTGACTAACTGACTGACTGAGACTGACTGACTGACTGCCTGACTCTCTGACTGGCTATTTCACTGACTGACTGAATGACTAAATGACTGACTGACACTGACTGACTGACTGCTTGACTACCTGACTGACTGCTTGACTGACTAACTGACTGGACAAGACTGACCGACTGACTGACTGACAGACTGACTGAATAAGGATGACTGACAGACTGACTGAATAAGGCTGACTGACTGACTGACTGACAGACTGACTGAATAAGGCTGACCGACTGACTGACTGCCTGACTGACTGACTGACTGAATGACTGACTGACTGACTGACCGAGACTGACTGACTGACTGACTGAGACTGGACTGGACTGACTGACTGACTGACTGACTGAGACTGACTGACTGCTTTAGTGACTAACTGACTGCACAGGACTGACCGACTGACTGACTGACTGACTGCCTGAATGACTGACTGACTGAATGACTGACTGACTGAGACTAAATGACTGACTGCTTGACTGACTGGCTGAAGGACTAACTGACTGACTGAGACTGAATGACTGAGTGCTTGACTGATTGACTGTCAGACTGACTGACTGACTTCGCAAAAGGGAAAAATAAAAAAAAAAGAATTATAAAATTAGAAAAAAATATTTGCATTTAAGATTTCCTTTCCGGCTGGGATTTGAACCCAGGGCGACACTCATGGAAGCCCAACGCTCTCGCCAATATACTATCGGATCTCTGTTGATCGGTGTCTTAATTATAATAAAAACAAAAAATGCACGTTAGTAATTATTGATCTAAAATCTTTGAAATCTAAAGGTCGAATGATTAAACTGACTCAGAATTTTCTTCCGTACATAAATAATCCATATTTGCAAAAGAAAGAAATTGAAAAAAAAAAGAATCTTCACATTAGAAGAGAAATATATACATGGAAGATTTTCGTTCCGGCCGGGACTCGAACCCAGTACCACGCGCTTGGAACCCAACGGTCTAGCCATTAGGCTATCGGAGCTCTGTCGATGGAAGTCTTAAATATAATAAAAACAAGAAATGCACCTTTGGTAATTATTGATTCAAACACTTTGAAATTTACAGGTCGAATAATTAAACTGACTCAGAATTTTTCTCCCTACATAAATAATCAATATTCGCAAAAGAGAAAAATTAAAAAAAAAAGAAGAAGAAATTTCAAATTAGAAACTAAAAGTATACATTGAAGATTTTCGTTCAGGCTGGGACTCGAACCCAGGGCCACTCGCTTGGAAGCCTAACACTCTAGCCATTAGTCTATGGGAGCTCTGTCGGTGGGAGTTTTAAATATAATAAAAACAAAAAATGCACCTTGGTAATTGTTTATTTAAACACTTTGAAATCTTCGTGTCGAAAAATTAAACTGACTCAGAATTTTCTCACCTACATAAATAATCAATAATTGCAAAGGAAAGAAATTGAAAAAAAAAAAGAATTTTCAAATTAGAAAAGAAATATATACATTGAAGATATTCGCTCCGGCTGGGACTCGAACCCAGGCCACTCGCTTGGAAGACCAGCGGTCTAGCCATTAGGCTATCGGAGTTCTGTCGAGCGGAGTCTTACTGCCTGACTGATACTGCCTGACTGACAGACTGACTCACTGACTGACTGATACTGACTGACTGACTCACTGACTGACCGAGACTGACTGACTAACTGCTTGACTGACTGAGACTGGACTGACTGACTGACTGACTGACTGACTGACTAACTGACTGACTGAGACTGACTGACTGACTGCTTGACTCTCTGACAGGCTATTTCACTGACTGACTGAATGACTAAATGACTGACTGACACTGACTGACTGACTGCTTGACTACCTGACTGACTGCTTGAGTGACTAACTGACTGGACAGGACTGACCGACTGACTGACTGACAGACTGACTGAATAAGGATGACTGACAGACTGACTGAATAAGGCTGACTGACTGACTGACTGACAGACTGACTGAATAAGGCTGACCGACTGACTGACTGCCTGACTGACTGACTGACTGAATGACTGACTGACTGACTGACCGAGACTGACTGACTGACTGACTGAGACTGGACTGGACTGACTGACCGACTGACTGAGACTGGACTGGACTGACTGACTGACTGACTGACTGAGACTGACTGACTGCTTTAGTGACTAACTGACTGCACAGGACTGACACGACTGACTGACTGACTGACTGACTGCCTGACTGACTGACTGAATGACTGACTGACTGAGACTAAATGACTGACTGCTTGACTGACTGGCTGAAGGACTAACTGACTGACTGACTGGACTGACTGACTGAGACTGAATGACTGAGTGCTTGACTGATTGACTGTCAGACTGAATGACTGACTTCGCAAAAGGGAAAAATAAAAAAAAAAAGAATTACAAAATTAGAAAAAAATATTTGCATTTAAGATTTCCTTTCCGGCTGGGATTTGAACCCAGGGCGACACTCATGGAAGCCCAACGCTCTCGCAAATATACTATCGGATCTCTGTTGATCGGTGTCTTAATTATAATAAAAACAAAAAATGCACCTTAGTAATTATTGATCTAAAATCTTTGAAATCTAAAGGTCGAATGATTAAACTGACTCAGAATTTTCTTCCGTACATAAATAATCCATATTTGCAAAAGAAAGAAATTGAAAAAAAAAAGAATCTTCAAATTAGAAGAGAAATATATACATGGAAGATTTTCGTTCCGGCCGGGACTCGAACCCAGTACCACGCGCTTGGAGCCCAACGGTCTAGCCATTAGGCTATCGGAGCTCTGTCGATGGAAGTCTTAAATATAATAAAAACAAAAAATGCACCTTGGTAATTATTGATTCAAACACTTTGAAATTTACAGGTCGAATAATTAAACTGACTCAGAAATTTTTCTCCCTACATAAATAATCAATATTCGCAAAAGAGAAAAATTAAAAAAAAAAGAAGAAGAAATTTCAAATTAGAAACTAAAAGTATACATTGAAGATTTTCGTTCAGGCTGGGACTCAACCCAGGGCCACTCGCTTGGAAGCCTAACACTCTAGCCATTAGTCTATGGGAGCTCTGTCGGCGGGAGTTTTAAATATAATAAAAACAAAAAATGCACCTTGGTAATTGTTTATTTAAACACTTTGAAATCTTCGTGTCGAAAAATTAAACTGACTCAGAATTTTCTTCCCTACATAAATAATCAATAATTGCAAAGGAAAGAAATTGAAAAAAAAAATAATTTTCAAATTAGAAAAGAAATATATACATTGAAGATATTCGCTCCGGCTGGGACTCGAACCCAGGCCACTCGCTTGGAAGACCAGCTGTCTGGCCATTAGGCTATCGGAGTTCTATCGAGCGGAGTCTTACTGCCTGACTGATACTGCCTGACTGACAGACTGACTCACTGACTGACTGATACTGACTGACTGACTCACTGACTGACCGAGACTGACTGACTAACTGCCTGACTGACAGAGACTGGACTGACTGACTGACTGACTGACTGACTGACTAACTGACTGACTGAGACTGACTGACTGACTGCTTGACTCTCTGACTGGCTATTTCACTGACTGACTGAATGACTAAATGACTGACTGACACTGACTGACTGACTGCTTGACTACCTGACTGACTGCTTGACTGACTAACTGACTGGACAGCACTGACCGACTGACTGACTGACAGACTGACTGAATAAGGATGACTGACAGGCTGACTGAATAAGGCTGACTGACTGACTGACTGACAGACTGACTGAATATGGCTGACCGACTGACTGACTGCCTGATTGACTGACTGACTGACTGAATGACTGACTGACTGACTGACCGAGACTGACTGACTGACTGACTGACTGACTGAAACTGGACTGGACTGACTGACTGAATGACTGACTGAGACTGACTGCTTTAGTGACTAACTGACTGCACAGGACTGACCGACTGACTGACTGACTGACTGCCTGAATGACTGACTGACTGAGACTAAATGACTGACTGCTTGACTGACTGGCTGAAGGACTAACTGACTGACTGAGTGACTGACTGAGACTGAATGACTGAGTGCTTGACTGATTGACTGTCAGACTGACTGACTGACTTCGCAAAAGGGAAAAATAAAAAAAAAATATATATAAAATTAGAAAAAAATATTTGCATTTAAGATTTCCTTTCCGGCTGGGACTTGAACCCAGGGCGACACTCATGGAAGCCCAACGCTCTCGCCAATATACTATCGGATCTCTGTTGATCGGTGTCTTAATTATAATAAAAACAAAAAATGCACCTTAGTAATTATTCATCTAAAATCTTTGAAATCTAAAGGTCGAATGATTAAACTGACTCAGAATTTTCTTCCGTACATAAATAATCCATATTTGCAAAAGAAAGAAATTGAAAAAAAAAGAATCTTCAAATTAGAAGAGAAACATATACATGGAAGATTTTCGTTCCGGCCGGGACTCGAACCCAGTACCACGCGCTTGGAACCCAACGGTCTAGCCATTAGGCTATCGGAGCTCTGTCGATGGAAGTCTTAAATATAATAAAAACAAAAAATGCACCTTGGTAATTATTGATTCAAACACTTTGAAATTTACAGGTCGAATAATTAAACTGACTCAGAATTTTTCTCCTTACATAAATAATCAATATTCGCAAAAGAGAAAAATTAAAAAAAAAAGAAGAAGAAATTTCAAATTAGAAACTAAAAGTACACATTGAAGATTTTCGTTCAGGCTGGGACTCGAACCCCGGGCCACTCGCTTGGAAGCCTAACACTCTAGCCATTAGTCTATGGGAGCTCTGTCGGTGGGAGTTTTAAATATAATAAAAACAAAAAATGCACCTTGGTAATTGTTTATTTAAACACTTTGAAATCTTCGTGTCGAAAAATTAAACTGACTCAGAATTTTCTTCCCTACATAAATAATCAATAATTGCAAAGGAAAGAAATTGAAAAAAAAAAGAATTTTCAAATTAGAAACGAAATATATACATCGAAGATATTCGCTCCGGCTGGGACTCGAACCCATTCCACTCGCTTGGAAGACCAGCGGTCTAGCCATTAGGCTATCGGAGTTCTGTCGAGCGGAGTCTTACTGCCTGACTGATACTGCCTGACTGACAGACTGACTCACTGACTGACTGATACTGACTGACTGACTCACTGACTGACCGAGACTGACTGACTAACTGCCTGACTGACTGACTGACTGACTGACTGACTAACTGACTGACTGAGACTGACTGACTGACTGCCTGACTCTCTGACTGGCTATTTCACTGACTGACTGAATGACTAAATGACTGACTGACACTGACTGACTGACTGCTTGACTACCTGACTGACTGCTTGACTGACTAACTGACTGGACAAGACTGACCGACTGACTGACTGACAGACTGACTGAATAAGGATGACTGACAGACTGACTGAATAAGGCTGACTGACTGACTGACTGACAGACTGACTGAATAAGGCTGACCGACTGACTGACTGCCTGACTGACTGACTGACTGAATGACTGACTGACTGACTGACCGAGACTGACTGACTGACTGACTGAGACTGGACTGGACTGACTGACTGACTGACTGACTGAGACTGACTGACTGCTTTAGTGACTAACTGACTGCACAGGACTGACCGACTGACTGACTGACTGACTGCCTGAATGACTGACTGACTGAATGACTGACTGACTGAGACTAAATGACTGACTGCTTGACTGACTGGCTGAAGGACTAACTGACTGACTGAGACTGAATGACTGAGTGCTTGACTGATTGACTGTCAGACTGACTGACTGACTTCGCAAAAGGGAAAAATAAAAAAAAAAAAGAATTATAAAATTAGAAAAAAATATTTGCATTTAAGATTTCCTTTCCGGCCGGGACTCGAACCCAGTACCACGCGCTAGGAACCCAACGGTCTAGCCATTAGGCTATCGGAGCTCTGTCGATGGAAGTCTTAAATATAATAAAAACAAAAAATGCACCTTGGTAATTATTGATTCAAACACTTTGAAATTTACAGGTCGAATAATTAAACTGACTCAGAATTTTTCTCCCTACATAAATAATCAATATTCGCAAAAGAGAAAAATTTAAAAAAAAAGAAGAAGAAATTTCAAATTAGAAACTAAAAGTATACATTGAAGATTTTCGTTCAGGCTGGGACTCGAACCCAGGGCCACTCGCTTGGAAGCCTAACACTCTAGCCATTAGTCTATGGGAGCTCTGTCGGTGGGATTTTTAAATATAATAAAAACAAAAAATGCACCTTGGTAATTGTTTATTTAAACACTTTGAAATCTTCGTGTCAAAAAATTAAACTGACTCAGAATTTTCTTCCCTACATAAATAATCAATAATTGCAAAGGAAAGAAATTGAAAAAAAAAAAAGAATTTTCAAATTAGAAAAGAAATATATACATTGAAGATATTCGCTAAGGCTGGGACTCGAACCCAGGCCACTCGCTTGGAAGACCAGCGGTCTAGCCATTAGGCTATCGGAGTTCTGTCGAGCGGAGTCTTACTGCCTGACTGATATTGCCTGACTGACAGACTGACTCACTGACTGACTGATACTGACTGACTGACTCACTGACTGACCGAGACTGACTGACTAACTGCCTGACTGACTGAGACTGGACTGACTGACTGACTGACTGACTGACTGACTAACTGACTGACTGAGACTGACTGACTGACTGCTTGACTCTCTGACTGGCTATTTCACTGACTGACTGAATGACTAAATGACTGACTGACACTGACTGACTGACTGCTTGACTACCTGACTGACTGCTTGACTGACTAACTGACTGGACAGGACTGACCGACTGACTGACTGACAGACTGACTGAATAAGGATGACTGACAGACTGACTGAATAAGGCTGACTGACTGACTGACTGACAGACTGACTGAATAAGGCTGACCGACTGACTGACTGCCTGACTGACTGACTGACTGAATGACTGACTGACTGACTGACCGAGACTGACTGACTGACTGACTGAGACTGGACTGGACTGACTGAGACTGACTGACTGCTTTAGTGACTAACTGACTGCACAGGACTGACCGACTGACTGCCTGACTGACTGACTGACTGAATGACTGACTGACTGAGACTAAATGACTGACTGCTTGACTGACTGGCTGAAGGACTAACTGACTGACTGAGTGACTGACTGACTGGACTGACTGACTGAGACTGAATGACTGAGTGCTTGACTGATTGACTGTCAGACTGACTGACTGACTTCGCAAAAGGGAAAAATAAAAAAAAAGAATTATAAAATTAGAAAAAAATATTTGCATTTAAGATTTCCTTTCCGGCTGGGATTTGAACCCAGGGCGACACTCATGGAAGCCCAACGCTCTCGCCAATATACTATCGGATCTCTGTTGATCGGTGTCTTAATTATAATAAAAACAAAAAATGCACGTTAGTAATTATTGATCTAAAATCTTTGAAATCTAAAGGTCGAATGATTAAACTGACTCAGAATTTTCTTCCGTACATAAATAATCCATATTTGCAAAAGAAAGAAATTGAAAAAAAAAAGAATCTTCAAATTAGAAGAGAAATATATACATGGAAGATTTTCGTTCCGGCCGGGACTCGAACCCAGTACCACGCGCTTGGAACCCAACGGTCTAGCCATTAGTCTATGGGAGCTCTGTCGGTGGGAGTTTTAAATATAATAAAAACAAAAAATGCACCTTGGTAATTGTTTATTTAAACACTTTGAAATCTTCGTGTCGAAAAATTAAACTGACTCAGAATTTTCTTCCCTACATAAATAATCAATAATTGCAAAGGAAAGAAATTGAAAAAAAAAAGAATTTTCAAATTGGAAAAGAAATATATACATTGAAGATATTCGCTCCGGCTGGGACTCGAACCCAGGCCACTCGCTTGGAAGACCAGCGGTCTAGCCATTAGGCTATCGGAGTTCTGTCGAGCGGAGTCTTACTGCCTGACTGATACTGCCTGACTGACAGACTGACTCACTGACTGACTGATACTGACTGACTGACTCACTGACTGACCGAGACTGACTGACTAACTGCCTGACTGACTGAGACTGGACTGACTGACTGACTGACTGACTGACTGACTGACTGACTGACTGAGACTGACTGACTGACTGCTTGACTCTCTGACTGGCTATTTCACTGACTGACTGAATGACTAAATGACTGACTGACACTGACTGACTGACTGCTTGACTACCTGACTGACTGCTTGACTGACTAACTGACTGGACAGGACTGACCGACTGACTGACTGACAGACTGACTGAATAAGGATGACTGACAGACTGACTGAATAAGGCTGACTGACTGACTGACTGACCGACTGCCTGACTGACTGACTGACTGACTGACTGACTGACTGACTGACTGAATGACTGACTGACTGACTGACCGAGACTGACTGACTGACTGACTGAGACTGGACTGGACTGACTGACTAACTGACTGACTGAGACTGACTGACTGCTTTAGTGACTAACTGACTGCACAGGACTGACCGACTGACTGACTGACTGACTGCCTGACTGACTGACTGACTGAATGACTGACTGACTGAGACTAAATGACTGACTGCTTGACTGACTGGCTGAAGGACTAACTGACTGACTGAGTGACTGACTGACTGGACTGACTGACTGAGACTGAATGACTGAGTGCTTGACTGATTGACTGTCAGCCTGACTGACTGACTTCGCAAAAGGGAAAAATTAAAAAAAAAGAATTATAAAATTAGAAAAAAATATTTGCATTTAAGATTTCCTTTCCGGCCGGGACTCGAACCCAGTACCACGCGCTAGGAACCCAACGGTCTAGCCATTAGGCTATCGGAGCTCTGTCGATGGAAGTCTTAAATATAATAAAAACAAAAAATGCACCTTGGTAATTATTGATTCAAACACTTTGAAATTTACAGGTCGAATAATTAAACTGACTCAGAATTTTTCTCCCTACATAAATAATCAATATTCGCAAAAGAGAAAAATTAAAAAAAAAAAGAAGAAGAAATTTCAAATTAGAAACTAAAAGTATACATTGAAGATTTTCGTTCAGGCTGGGACTCGAACCCAGGGCCACTCGCATGGAAGCCTAACACTCTAGCCATTAGTCTATGGGAGCTCTGTCGGTGGGAGTTTTAAATATAATAAAAACAAAAAATGCACCTTGGTAATTGTTTATTTAAACACTTTGAAATCTTTGTGTCGAAAAATTAAACTGACTCAGAATTTTCTTCCCTACATAAATAATCAATAATTGCAAAGGAAAGAAATTGAAAAAAAAGAATTTTCAAATTAGAAAAGAAATATATACATTGAAGATATTCGCTCCGGCTGGGACTCGAACCCAGGCCACTCGCTTGGAAGACCAGCGGTATAGCCATTAGGCTATCGGAGTTCTGTCGAGCGGAGTCTTACTGCCTGACTGATACTGCCTGACTGACAGACTGACTCACTGACTGACTGATACTGACTGACTGACTCACTGACTGACCGAGACTGACTGACTAACTGCCTGACTGACTGAGACTGGACTGACTGACTGACTGACTGACTGACTAACTGACTGACTGAGACTGACTGACTGACTGCTTGACTCTCTGACTGGCTATTTCACTGACTGACTGAATGACTAAATGACTGACTGACACTGACTGACTGACTGCTTGACTACCTGACTGACTGCTTGACTGACTAACTGACTGGACAGGACTGACCGACTGACTGACTGACAGACTGACTGAATAAGGATGACTGACAGACTGACTGAACAAGGCTGACTGACTGACTGACTGACAGACTGACTGAATAAGGCTGACCGACTGACTCACTGCCTGACTGACTGACTGACTGAATGACTGACTGACTGACTGACCGAGACTGACTGACCGAGACTGACTGACTGACTGGACTGGACTGACTGACTGACTGACTGACTGAGACTGACTGACTGCTTTAGTGACTAACTGACTGCACAGGACTGACCGACTGACTGACTGACTGACTGCCTGACTGACTGACTGACTGAATGACTGACTGACTGAGACTAAATGACTGACTGCTTGACTGACTGGCTGAAGGACTAACTGACTGACTGAGTGACTGACTGACTGGACTGACTGACTGAGACTGAATGACTGAGTGCTTGACTGATTGACTGTCAGACTGACTGACTGACTTCGCAAAAGGGAAAAATAAAAAAAAAGAATTATAAAATTAGAAAAAAATATTTGCATTTAAGATTTCCTTTCCGGCTGGGATTTGAACCCAGGGCGACACTCATGGAAGCCCAACGCTCTCGCCAATATACTATCGGATCTCTGTTGATCGGTGTCTTAGTTATAATAAAAACAAAAAATGCACCTTAGTAATTATTGATCTAAAATCTTTGAAATCTAAAGGTCGAATGATTAAACTGACTCAGAATTTTCTTCCGTACATAAATAATCCATATTTGCAAAAGAAAGAAATTGAAAAAAAAAAGAATCTTCAAATTAGAAGAGAAATATATACATGGAAGATTTTCGTTCCGGCCGGGACTCGAACCCAGTACCACGCGCTAGGAACCCAACGGTCTAGCCATTAGGCTATCGGAGCTCTGTCGATGGAAGTCTTAAATATAATAAAAACAAAAAATGCACCTTGGTAATTATTGATTCAAACACTTTGAAATTTACAGGTCGAATAATTAAACTGACTCAGAATTTTTCTCCCTACATAAATAATCAATATTCGCAAAAGAGAAAAATTATAAAAAAAAGAAGAAGAAATTTCAAATTAGAAACTAAAAGTATACATTGAAGATTTTCGTTCAGGCTGGGACTCGAACCCAGGGCCACTCGCTTGGAAGCCTAACACTCTAGCCATTAGTCTATGGGAGCTCTGTCGGTGGGAGTTTTAAATATAATAAAAACAAAAAATGCACCTTGGTAATTGTTTATTTAAACACTTTGAAATCTTCGTGTCGAAAAATTAAACTGACTCAGAATTTTCTTCCCTACATAAATAATCAATAATTGCAAAGGAAAGAAATTGAAAAAAAAAAGAATTTTCAAATTAGAAAAGAAATATATACATTGAAGATATTCGCTCCGGCTGGGACTCGAACCCAGGCCACTCGCTTGGAAGACCAGCGGTCTAGCCATTAGGCTATCGGAGTTCTGTCGAGCGGAGTCTTACTGCCTGACTGATACTGCCTGACTGACAGACTGACTCACTGACTGACTGACTCACTGACTGACCGAGACTGACTGACTAACTGCCTGACTGACTGAGACTGGACTGACTGACTGACTGACTGACTGACTGACTAACTGACTGACTGAGACTGACTGACTGACTGCTTGACTCTCTGACTGGCTATTTCACTGACTGACTGAATGACTAAATGACTGACTGACACTGACTGACTGACTGCTTGACTACCTGACTGACTGCTTGACTGACTAACTAACTGGACAGGACTGACCGACTGACTGACTGACAGACTGACTGAATAAGGATGACTGACAGACTGACTGAATAAGGCTGACTGACTGACTGACTGACAGACTGACTGAATAAGGCTGACCGACTGACTGACTGCCTGACTGACTGACTGACTGAATGACTGACCGAGACGGACTGACTGACTGACTGAGACTGGACTGGACTGACTGACTGACTGACTGACTGAGACTGACTGACTGCTTTAGCGACTAACTGACTGCACAGGACTGACCGACTGACTGACTGACTGACTGCCTGACTGACTGACTGACTGAATGACTGACTGACTGAGACTAAATGACTGACTGCTTGACTGACTGGCTGAAGGACTAACTGACTGACTGAGTGACTGACTGACTGGACTGACTGACTGAGACTGAATGACTGAGTGCTTGACTGATTGACTGTCAGACTGACTGACTGACTTCGCAAAAGGGAAAAATAAAAAAAAAAGAATTATAAAATTAGAAAAAAATATTTGCATTTAAGGTTTTCTTTCCGGCTGGGATTTGAACCCAGGGCGACACTCATGGAAGCCCAACGCTCTCGCCAATATACTATCGGATCTCTGTTGATCGGTGTCTTAATTATAATAAAAACAAAAACTGCACCTTAGTAATTATTGATCTAAAATCTTTGAAATCTAAAGGTCGAATGATTAAACTGACTCAGAATTTTCTTCCGTACATAAATAATCCATATTTGCAAAAGAAAGAAATTGAAAAAAAAAGAATCTTCAAATTAGAAGAGAAATATATACATGGAAGATTTTCGTTCCGGCCGGGACTCGAACCCAGTACCACACGCTTGGAACCCAACGGTCTAGCCATTAGGCTATCGGAGCTCTGTCGATGGAAGTCTTAAATATAATAAAAACAAAAAATGCACCTTGGTAATTATTGATTCAAACACTTTGAAATTTACAGGTAGAATAATTAAACTGACTCAGAATTTTTCTCCCTACATAAATAATCAATATTCGCAAAAGAGAAAAATTAAAAAAAAAAAAGAAGAAGAAATTTCAAATTAGAAACTAAAAGTATACATTGAAGATTTTCGTTCAGGCTGGGACTCGAACCCAGGGCCACTCGCTTTTAAGCCTATCACTCTAGCCATTAGTCTATGGGAGCTCTATCGGTGGGAGTTTTAAATATAATAAAAACAAAAAATGCACCTTGGTAATTGTTTATTTAAACACTTTGAAATCTTCGTGTCGAAAAACTAAACTGACTCAGAATTTTCTTCCCTACATAAATAATCAATAATTGCAAAGGAAAGAAATTGAAAAAAAAAAGAATTTTCAAATTAGAAAAGAAATATATACATTGAAGATATTCGCTCCGGCTGGGACTCGAACCCAGGCCACTCGCTTGGCAGACCAGCGGTCTAGCCATTAGGCTATCGGAGTTCTGTCGAGCGGAGTCTTACTGCCTGACTGATACTGCCTGACTGACAGACTGATTCACTGACTGACTGATACTGACTGACTGACTCACTGACTGACCGAGACTGACTGACTAACTGCCTGACTGACTGAGACTGGACTGACTGACTGACTGACTAACTGACTGACTGAGACTGACTGACTGACTGCTTGACTCTCTGACTGGCTATTTCACTGACTGACTGAATGGCTAAATGACTGACTGACACTGACTGACTGACTGCTTGACTACCTGACTGACTGCTTGACTGACTAACTGACTGGACAGGACTGACCGACTGACTGACTGACAGACTGACTGAATAAGGATGACTGACAGACTGACTGAATAAGGCTGACTGACTGACTGACTGACAGACTGACTGAATAAGGCTGACCGACTGACTGACTGCCTGACTGACTGACTGACTGAATGACTGACTGACTGACTGACCGAGACTGACTGACTGACTGACTGAGACTGGACTGGACTGACTGACTGACTGACTGACTGAGACTGACTGACTGCTTTAGTGACTAACTGACTGCACAGGACTGACCGACTGACTGACTGACTGACTGCCTGACTGACTGACTGACTGAATGACTGACTGACTGAGACTAAATGACTGACTGCTTGACTGACTGGCTGAAGGACTAACTGACTGACTGAGTGCTTGACTGATTGACTGTCAGACTGACTGACTGACTTCGCAAAAGGGAAAAATAAAAAAAAAAGAATTATAAAATTAGAAAAAAATATATGCATTTAAGATTTTCTTTTCCGGCTGGGATTTGAACCCAGGGCGACACTCATGGAAGCCCAACGCTCTCGCCAATATACTATCGGATCTCTGTTGATCGGTGTCTTAATTATAATAAAAACAAAAAATGCACCTTAGTAATTATTGATCTAAAATCTTTGAAATCTAAAGGTCGAATGATTAAACTGACTCAGAATTTTCTTCCGTACATAAATAATCCATATTTGCAAAAGAAAGAAATTGAAAAAAAAAGAATCTTCAAATTAGAAGAGAAATATATACATGGAAGATTTTCGTTCCGGCCGGGACTCGAACCCAGTACCACGCGCTTGGAACCCAACGGTCTAGCCATTAGGCTATCGGAGCTCTGTCGATGGAAGTCTTAAATATAATAAAAACAAAAAATGCACCTTGGTAATTATTGATTCAAACACTTTGAAATTTACAGGTCGAATAATTAAACTGACTCAGAATTTTTCTCCCTACATAAATAATCAATATTCGCAAAAGAGAAAAATTAAAAAAAAAAAGAAGAAGAAATTTCAAAATAGAAACTAAAAGTATACATTGAAGATTTTCGTTCAGGCTGGGACTCGAACCCAGGGCCACTCGCTTGGAAGCCTAACACTCTAGCCATTAGTCTATGGGAGCCCTGTCGGTGGGAGTTTTAAATATAATAAAAACAAAAAATGCACCTTGGTAATTGTTTGAAATCTTCGTGTCGAAAAATTAAACTGACTCAGAATTTTCTTCCCTACATAAATAATCAATAATTGCAAAGGAAAGAAATTGAAAAAAAAAGTATTTTCAAATTAGAAAAGAAATATATACATTGAAGATATTCGCTCCGGCTGGGACTCGAACCCAGGCCACTCGCTTGGAAGACCAGCGGTCTAGCCATTAGGCTATCGGAGTTCTGTCGAGCGGAGTCTTACTGCCTGACTGATACTGCCTGACTGACAGACTGACTCACTGACTGACTGATACTGACTGACTGACTCACTGACTGACCGAGGCTGACTGACTAACTGCCTGACTGACTGAGACTGGACTGACTGACTGACTGACTGACTGACTGACTAACTGACTGACTGAGACTGACTGACTGACTGCTTGACTCTCTGACTGGCTATTTCACTGACTGACTGAATGACTAAATGACTGACTGACACTGACTGACTGAATGACTAAATGACTGACTGACACTGACTGACTGACTGCTTGACTACCTGACTGACTGCTTGACTGACTAACTGACTGGACAGGACTGACCGACTGACTGACTGAATAAGGATGACTGACAGACTGACTGAATAAGGCTGACTGACTGACTGACATACTGACTGAATAAGGCTGACCGACTGACTGACTGCCTGACTGACTGACTGACTGACTGACTGACCGAGACTGACTGACTGACTGACTGAGACTGGACTGGACTGACTGACTGACTGACTGACTGAGACTGACTGACTGCTTTAGTGACTAACTGACTGCACAGGACTGACCGACTGACTGACTGACTGACTGCCTGACTGACTGAATGACTGACTGACTGAGACTAAATGACTGACTGCTTGACTGACTGGCTGAAGGACTAACTGACTGACTGAGTGACTGACTGACTGGACTGACTGACTGAGACTGAATGACTGAGTGCTTGACTGATTGACTGTCAGACTGACTGACTGACTTCGCAAAAGGGAAAAATAAAAAAAAAGAATTATAAAATTAGAAAAAAATATTTGCATTTAAGATTTCCTTTCCGGCTGGGATTTGAACCCAGGGCGACACTCATGGAAGCCCAACGCTCTCGCCAATATACTATCGGATCTCTGTTGATCGGTGTCTTAATTATAATAAAAACAAAAAATGCACCTTAGTAATTATTGATCTAAAATCTTTGAAATCTAAAGGTCGAATGATTAAACTGACTCAGAATTTTCTTCCGTACATAAATAATCCATATTTGCAAAAGAAAGAAATTGAAAAAAAGAAGAATCTTCAAATTAGAAGAGAAATATATACATGGAAGATTTTCGTTCCGGCCGGGACTCGAACCCAGTACCACGCGCTTGGAACCCAACGGTCTAGACATTTGGCTATCGGAGCTCTGTCGATGGAAGTCTTAAATATAATAAAAACAAAAAATGCACCTTGGTAATTATTGATTCAAACACTTTGAAATTTACAGGTCGAATAATTAAACTGACTCAGAATTTTTCTCCCTACATAAATAATCAATATTCGCAAAAGAGAAAAATTAAAAAAAAAAGAAGAAGAAATTTCAAAATAGAAACTAAAAGTATACATTGAAGATTTTCGTTCAGGCTGGGACTCGAACCCAGGGCCACTCGCTTGGAAGCCTAACACTCTAGCCATTAGTCTATGGGAGCTCTGCCGGTGGGAGTTTTAAATATAATAAAAACAAAAAATGCACCTTGGTAATTGTTTATTTAAACACTTTGAAATCTTCGTGTCGAAAAATTAAACTGACTCAGAATTTTCTTCCCTACATAAATAATCAATAATTGCAAAGGAAAGAAATTGAAAAAAAAAAAGAATTTTCAAATTAGAAAAGAAATATATACATTGAAGATATTCGCTCCGGCTGGGACTCGAACCCAGGCCACTCGCTTGGAAGACCAGCGGTCTAGCCATTAGGCTATCGGAGTTCTGTCGAGCGGAGTCTTACTGCCTGACTGATACTGCCTGACTGACAGACTGACTCACTGACTGACTGATACTGACTGACTGACTCACTGACTGACCGAGACTGACTGACTAACTGCCTGACTGACTGAGACTGGACTGACTGACTGACTGACTGACTGACTGACTAACTGACTGACTGAGACTGACTGACTGACTGCTTGACTCTCTGACTGGCTATTTCACTGACTGACTGAATGGCTAAATGACTGACTGACACTGACTGACTGACTGCTTGACTACCTGACTGACTGCTTGACTGACTAACTGACTGGACAGGACTGACCGACTGACTGACTGACAGACTGACTGAATAAGGATGACTGACAGACTGACTGAATAAGGCTGACTGACTGACTGACTGACAGACTGACTGAATAAGGCTGACCGACTGACTGACTGCCTGACTGACTGACTGAATGACTGACTGACTGACTGACCGAGACTGACTGACTGACTGACTGAGACTGGACTGGACTGACTGACTGACTGACTGACTGAGACTGACTGACTGCTTTAGTGACTAACTGACTGCACAGGACTGACCGACTGACTGACTGACTGACTGCCTGACTGACTGAATGACTGACTGACTGAGACTAAATGACTGACTGCTTGACTGACTGGCTGAAGGACTAACTGACTGACTGAGTGACTGACTGACTGGACTGACTGACTGAGACTGAATGGCTGAGTGCTTGACTGATTGACTGTCAGACTGACTGACTGACTTCGCAAAAGGGAAAAAAAAAGAATTATAAAATTAGAAAAAAATATTTGCATTTTAGATTTTCTTTTCCGGCTGGGATTTGAACCCAGGGCGACACTCATGGAAGCCCAACGCTCTCGCCAATATACTATCGGATCTCTGTTGATCGGTGTCTTAATTATAATAAAAACAAAAAATGCACCTTAGTAATTATTGATCTAAAATCTTTGAAATCTAAAGGTCGAATGATTAAACTGACTCAGAATTTTCTTCCGTACATAAATAATCCATATTTGCAAAAGAAAGAAATTGAAAAAAAAAAGAATCTTCAAATTAGAAGAGAAATATATACATGGAAGATTTTCGTTCCGGCCGGGACTCGAACCCAGTACCACGCGCTTGGAACCCAACGGTCTAGCCATTAGGCTATCGGAGCTCTGTCGATGGAAGTCTTAAATATAATAAAAACAAAAAATGCACCTTGGTAATTATTGATTCAAACACTTTGAAATTTACAGGTCGAATAATTAAACTGACTCAGAATTTTTCTCCCTACATAAATAATCAATATTCGCAAAAGAGAAAAATTAAAAAAAAAAGAAGAAGAAATTTCAAAATAGAAACTAAAAGTATACATTGAAGATTTTCGTTCAGGCTGGGACTCGAACCCAGGGCCACTCGCTTGGAAGCCTAACACTCTAGCCATTAGTCTATGGGAGCTCTGTCGGTGGGAGTTTTAAATATAATAAAAACAAAAAATGCACCTTGGTAATTGTTTATTTAAACACTTTGAAATCTTCGTGTCGAAAAATTAAACTGACTCAGAATTTTCTTCCCTACATAAATAATCAATAATTGCAAAGGAAAGAAATTGAAAAAAAAAAGAATTTTCAAATTAGAAAAGAAATATATACATTGAAGATATTCGCTCCGGCTGGGACTCGAACCCAGGCCACTCGCTTGGAAGACCAGCGGTCTAGATATTAGGCTATCGGAGTTCTGTCGAGCGGAGTCTTACTGCCTGACTGATACTGCCTGACTGACAGACTGACTCACTGACTGACTGATACTGACTGACTGACTCACTGACTGACCGAGACTGACTGACTAACTGCCTGACTGACTGAGACTGGACTGACTGACTGACTGACTGACTGACTGACTAACTGACTGACTGAGACTGACTGACTGACTGCTTGACTCTCTGACTGGCTATTTCACTGACTGACTGAATGGCTAAATGACTGACTGACACTGACTGACTGACTGCTTGACTACCTGACTGACTGCTTGACTGACTAACTGACTGGACAGGACTGACCGACTGACTGACTGACAGACTGACTGAATAAGGATGACTGACAGACTGACTGAATAAGGCTGACTGACTGACTGACTGACAGACTGACTGAATAAGGCTGACCGACTGACTGACTGCCTGACTGACTGACTGAATGACTGACTGACCGAGACTGACTGACTGACTGACTGAGACTGGACTGGACTGACTGACTGACTGACTGACTGACTGCTTTAGTGACTAACTGACTGCACAGGACTGACCGACTGACTGACTGACTGACTGCCTGACTGACTGAATGACTGACTGACTGAGACTAAATGACTGACTGCTTGACTGACTGGCTGAAGGACTAACTGACTGACTGAGTGACTGACTGACTGGACTGACTGACTGAGACTGAATGGCTGAGTGCTTGACTGATTGACTGTCAGACTGACTGACTGACTTCGCAAAAGGGAAAAAAAAAGAATTATAAAATTAGAAAAAAATATTTGCATTTAAGATTTTCTTTTCCGGATGGTATTTGAACCCAGGGCGACACTCATGGAAGCCCAACGCTCTCGCCAATATACTATCGGATCTCTGTTGATCGGTGTCTTAATTATAATAAAAACAAAAAATGCACCTTAGTAATTATTGATCTAAAATCTTTGAAATCTAAAGGTCGAATGATTAAACTGACTCAGAATTTTCTTCCGTACATAAATAATCCATATTTGCAAAAGAAAGAAATTGAAAAAAAAAAGAATCTTCAAATTAGAAGAGAAATATATACATGGAAGATTTTCGTTCCGGCCGGGACTCGAACCCAGTACCACGCGCTTGGAACCCAACGGTCTAGCCATTAGGCTATCGGAGCTCTGTCGATGGAAGTCTTAAATATAATAAAAACAAAAAATGCACCTTGGTAATTATTGATTCAAACACTTTGAAATTTACAGGTCGAATAATTAAACTGACTCAGAATTTTTCTCCCTACATAAATAATCAATATTCGCAAAAGAGAAAAATTAAAAAAAAAAGAAGAAGAAATTTCAAAATAGAAACTAAAAGTATACATTGAAGATTTTCGTTCAGGCTGGGACTCGAACCCAGGGCCACTCGCTTGGAAGCCTAACACTCTAGCCATTAGTCTATGGGAGCTCTGTCGGTGGGAGTTTTAAATATAATAAAAACAAAAAATGCACCTTGGTAATTATTGATTCAAACACTTTGAAATTTACAGGTCGAATAATTAAACTGACTCAGAATTTTTCTCCCTACATAAATAATCAATATTCGCAAAAGAGAAAAATTAAAAAAAAAAGAAGAAGAAATTTCAAAATAGAAACTAAAAGTATACATTGAAGATTTTCGTTCAGGCTGGGACTCGAACCCAGGGCCACTCGCTTGGAAGCCTAACACTCTAGCCATTAGTCTATGGGAGCTCTGCCGGTGGGAGTTTTAAATATAATAAAAACAAAAAATGCACCTTGGTAATTGTTTATTTAAACACTTTGAAATCTTCGTGTCGAAAAATTAAACTGACTCAGAATTTTCTTCCCTACATAAATAATCAATAATTGCAAAGGAAAGAAATTGAAAAAAAAAAGAATTTTCAAATTAGAAAAGAAATATATACATTGAAGATATTCGCTCCGGCTGGGACTCGAACCCAGGCCACTCGCTTGGAAGACCAGCGGTCTAGCCATTAGGCTATCGGAGTTCTGTCGAGCGGAGTCTTACTGCCTGACTGATACTGCCTGACTGACAGACTGACTCACTGACTGACTGATACTGACTGACTGACTCACTGACTGACCGAGACTGACTGACTAACTGCCTGACTGACTGAGACTGGACTGACTGACTGACTGACTGACTGAATGACTAACTGACTGACTGAGACTGACTGACTGACTGCTTGACTCTCTGACTGGCTATTTCACTGACTGACTGAATGGCTAAATGACTGACTGACACTGACTGACTGACTGCTTGACTACCTGACTGACTGCTTGACTGACTAACTGACTGGACAGGACTGACCGACTGACTGACTGACAGACTGACTGAATAAGGATGACTGACAGACTGACTGAATAAGGCTGACTGACTGACTGACTGACAGACTGACTGAATAAGGCTGACCGACTGACTGACTGCCTGACTGACTGACTGAATGACTGACTGACTGACTGACCGAGACTGACTGACTGACTGACTGAGACTGGACTGGACTGACTGACTGACTGACTGACTGAGACTGACTGACTGCTTTAGTGACTAACTGACTGCACAGGACTGACCGACTGACTGACTGACTGACTGACTGAATGACTGACTGACTGAGACTAAATGACTGACTGCTTGACTGACTGGCTGAAGGACTAACTGACTGACTGAGTGACTGACTGACTGGACTGACTGACTGAGACTGAATGGCTGAGTGCTTGACTGATTGACTGTCAGACTGACTGACTGACTTCGCAAAAGGGAAAAAAAAAAGAATTATAAAATTAGAAAAAAATATTTGCATTTAAGATTTTCTTTTCCGGCTGGGATTTGAACCCAGGGCGACACTCATGGAAGCCCAACGCTCTCGCCAATATACTATCGGATCTCTGTTGATCGGTGTCTTAATTATAATAAAAACAAAAAATGCACCTTAGTAATTATTGATCTAAAATCTTTGAAATCTAAAGGTCGAATGATTAAACTGACTCAGAATTTTCTTCCGTACATAAATAATCCATATTTGCAAAAGAAAGAAATTGAAAAAAAAAAGAATCTTCAAATTAGAAGAGAAATATATACATGGAAGATTTTCGTTCCGGCCGGGACTCGAACCCAGTACCACGCGCTTGGAACCCAACGGTCTAGCCATTAGGCTATCGGAGCTCTGTCGATGGAAGTCTTAAATATAATAAAAACAAAAAATGCACCTTGGTAATTATTGATTCAAACACTTTGAAATTTACAGGTCGAATAATTAAACTGACTCAGAATTTTTCTCCCTACATAAATAATCAATATTCGCAAAAGAGAAAAATTAAAAAAAAAAGAAGAAGAAATTTCAAAATAGAAACTAAAAGTATACATTGAAGATTTTCGTTCAGGCTGGGACTCGAACCCAGGGCCACTCGCTTGGAAGCCTAACACTCTAGCCATTAGTCTATGGGAGCTCTGTCGGTGGGAGTTTTAAATATAATAAAAACAAAAAATGCACCTTGGTAATTGTTTATTTAAACACTTTGAAATCTTCGTGTCGAAAAATTAAACTGACTCAGAATTTTCTTCCCTACATAAATAATCAATAATTGCAAAGGAAAGAAATTGAAAAAAAAAAGAATTTTCAAATTAGAAAAGAAATATATACATTGAAGATATTCGCTCCGGCTGGGACTCGAACCCAGGCCACTCGCTTGGAAGACCAGCGGTCTAGCCATTAGGCTATCGGAGTTCTGTCGAGCGGAGTCTTACTGCCTGACTGATACTGCCTGACTGACAGACTGACTCACTGACTGACTGATACTGACTGACTGACTCACTGACTGACCGAGACTGACTGACTAACTGCCTGACTGACTGAGACTGGACTGACTGACTGACTGACTGACTGACTGACTAACTGACTGACTGAGACTGACTGACTGACTGCTTGACTCTCTGACTGGCTATTTCACTGACTGACTGAATGGCTAAATGACTGACTGACACTGACTGACTGACTGCTTGACTACCTGACTGACTGCTTGACTGACTAACTGACTGGACAGGACTGACCGACTGACTGACTGACAGACTGACTGAATAAGGATGACTGACAGACTGACTGAATAAGGCTGACTGACTGACTGACTGACAGACTGACTGAATAAGGCTGACCGACTGACTGACTGCCTGACTGACTGACTGAATGACTGACTGACTGACTGACCGAGACTGACTGACTGACTGACTGAGACTGGACTGGACTGACTGACTGACTGACTGACTGAGACTGACTGACTGCTTTAGTGACTAACTGACTGCACAGGACTGACCGACTGACTGACTGACTGACTGCCTGACTGACTGAATGACTGACTGACTGAGACTAAATGACTGACTGCTTGACTGACTGGCTGAAGGACTAACTGACTGACTGAGTGACTGACTGACTGGACTGACTGACTGAGACTGAATGGCTGAGTGCTTGACTGATTGACTGTCAGACTGACTGACTGACTTCGCAAAAGGGAAAAAAAAAGAATTATAAAATTAGAAAAAAATATTTGCATTTAAGATTTTCTTTTCCGGCTGGGATTTGAACCCAGGGCGACACTCATGGAAGCCCAACGCTCTCGCCAATATACTATCGGATCTCTGTTGATCGGTGTCTTAATTATAATAAAAACAAAAAATGCACCTTAGTAATTATTGATCTAAAATCTTTGAAATCTAAAGGTCGAATGATTAAACTGACTCAGAATTTTCTTCCGTACATAAATAATCCATATTTGCAAAAGAAAGAAATTGAAAAAAAAAAGAATCTTCAAATTAGAAGAGAAATATATACATGGAAGATTTTCGTTCCGGCCGGGACTCGAACCCAGTACCACGCGCTTGGAACCCAACGGTCTAGCCATTAGGCTATCGGAGCTCTGTCGATGGAAGTCTTAAATATAATAAAAACAAAAAATGCACCTTGGTAATTATTGATTCAAACACTTTGAAATTTACAGGTCGAATAATTAAACTGACTCAGAATTTTTCTCCCTACATAAATAATCAATATTCGCAAAAGAGAAAAATTTAAAAAAAAAGAAGAAGAAATTTCAAAATAGAAACTAAAAGTATACATTGAAGATTTTCGTTCAGGCTGGGACTCGAACCCAGGGCCACTCGCTTGGAAGCCTAACACTCTAGCCATTAGTCTATGGGAGCTCTGTCGGTGGGAGTTTTAAATATAATAAAAACAAAAAATGCACCTTGGTAATTGTTTATTTAAACACTTTGAAATCTTCGTGTCGAAAAATTAAACTGACTCAGAATTTTCTTCCCTACATAAATAATCAATAATTGCAAAGGAAAGAAATTGAAAAAAAAAAGAATTTTCAAATTAGAAAAGAAATATATACATTGAAGATATTCGCTCCGGCTGGGACTCGAACCCAGGCCACTCGCTTGGAAGACCAGCGGTCTAGCCATTAGGCTATCGGAGTTCTGTCGAGCGGAGTCTTACTGCCTGACTGATACTGCCTGACTGACAGACTGACTCACTGACTGACTGATACTGACTGACTGACTCACTGACTGACCGAGACTGACTGACTAACTGCCTGACTGACTGAGACTGGACTGACTGACTGACTGACTGACTGACTGACTAACTGACTGACTGAGACTGACCGACTGACTGCTTGACTCTCTGACTGGCTATTTCACTGACTGACTGAATGGCTAAATGACTGACTGACACTGACTGACTGACTGCTTGACTACCTGACTGACTGCTTGACTGACTAACTGACTG
Organism: Uloborus diversus; assembly: GCF_026930045.1. Classification (NCBI taxonomy): domain Eukaryota; kingdom Metazoa; phylum Arthropoda; class Arachnida; order Araneae; family Uloboridae; genus Uloborus; species Uloborus diversus. The sequence goes on along the minus strand of NW_026558494.1, from coordinate 186,129 downwards.
GACAGGACTGACCGACTGACTGACTGACAGACTGACTGAATAAGGATGACTGACAGACTGACTGAATAAGGCTGACTGACTGACTGACTGACAGACTGACTGAATAAGGCTGACCGACTGACTGACTGCCTGACTGACTGACTGAATGACTGACTGACTGACTGACCGAGACTGACTGACTGACTGACTGAGACTGGACTGGACTGACTGACTGACTGACTGACTGAGACTGACTGACTGCTTTAGTGACTAACTGACTGCACAGGACTGACCGACTGACTGACTGACTGACTGCCTGACTGACTGAATGACTGACTGACTGAGACTAAATGACTGACTGCTTGACTGACTGGCTGAAGGACTAACTGACTGACTGAGTGACAGACTGACTGGACTGACTGACTGAGACTGAATGGCTGAGTGCTTGACTGATTGACTGTCAGACTGACTGACTGACTTCGCAAAAGGGAAAAAAAAAGAATTATAAAATTAGAAAAAAATATTTGCATTTAAGATTTTCTTTTCCGGCTGGGATTTGAACCCAGGGCGACACTCATGGAAGCCCAACGCTCTCGCCAATATACTATCGGATCTCTGTTGATCGGTGTCTTAATTATAATAAAAACAAAAAATGCACCTTAGTAATTATTGATCTAAAATCTTTGAAATCTAAAGGTCGAATGATTAAACTGACTCAGAATTTTCTTCCGTACATAAATAATCCATATTTGCAAAAGAAAGAAATTGAAAAAAAAAAGAATCTTCAAATTAGAAGAGAAATATATACATGGAAGATTTTCGTTCCGGCCGGGACTCGAACCCAGTACCACGCGCTTGGAACCCAACGGTCTAGCCATTAGGCTATCGGAGCTCTGTCGATGGAAGTCTTAAATATAATAAAAACAAAAAATGCACCTTGGTAATTATTGATTCAAACACTTTGAAATTTACAGGTCGAATAATTAAACTGACTCAGAATTTTTCTCCCTACATAAATAATCAATATTCGCAAAAGAGAAAAATTAAAAAAAAAAGAAGAAGAAATTTCAAAATAGAAACTAAAAGTATACATTGAAGATTTTCGTTCAGGCTGGGACTCGAACCCAGGGCCACTCGCTTGGAAGCCTAACACTCTAGCCATTAGTCTATGGGAGCTCTGTCGGTGGGAGTTTTAAATATAATAAAAACAAAAAATGCACCTTGGTAATTGTTTATTTAAACACTTTGAAATCTTCGTGTCGAAAAATTAAACTGACTCAGAATTTTCTTCCCTACATAAATAATCAATAATTGCAAAGGAAAGAAATTGAAAAAAAAAAGAATTTTCAAATTAGAAAAGAAATATATACATTAAAGATATTCGCTCCGGCTGGGACTCGAACCCAGGCCACTCGCTTGGAAGACCAGCGGTCTAGCCATTAGGCTTTTGGAGTTCTGTCGTGCGGAGTCTTACTGCCTGACTGATACTGCCTGACTGACAGACTGACTCACTGACTGACTGATACTGACTGACTGACTCACTGACTGACCGAGACTGACTGACTAACTGCCTGACTGACTGAGACTGGACTGACTGACTGACTGACTGACTGACTGACTAACTGACTGACTGAGACTGACTGACTGACTGCTTGACTCTCTGACTGGCTATTTCACTGACTGACTGAATGACTAAATGACTGACTGACACTGACTGACTGACTGCTTGACTACCTGACTGACTGCTTGACTGACTAACTGACTGGACAGGACTGACCGACTGACTGACTGACAGACTGCCTGAATAAGGCTGACTGACTGACTGACTGACAGACTGACTGAATAAGGCTGACCGACTGACTGACTGCCTGACTGACTGACTGACCGAGACTGACTGACTGACTGACTGAGACTGGACTGGACTGACTGACTGACTGACTGACTGACTGAGACTGACTGACTGCTTTAGTGACTAACTGACTGCACAGGACTGACCGACTGACTGACTGACTGACTGCCTGACTGACTGACTGACTGAATGACTGACTGACTGAGACTAAATGACTGACTGCTTGACTGACTGGCTGAAGGACTAACTGACTGACTGAGTGACTGACTGACTGGACTGACTGACTGAGACTGAATGACTGAGTGCTTGACTGATTGACTGTCAGACTGACTGACTGACTTCGCAAAAGGGAAAAATAAAAAGAAAAGAATTATAAAATTAGAAAAAAATATTTGCATTTAAGATTTCCTTTCCGGCTGGGAATTGAACCCAGGGCGACACTCATGGTAGCCCAACGCTCTCGCCAATATACTTTCGGATCTCTGTTGATCGGTGTCTTAATTATAATAAAAACAAAAAATGCACCTTAGTAATTATTGATCTAAAATCTTTGAAATCTAAAGGTCGAATGATTAAACTGACTCAGAATTTTCTTCCGTACATAAATAATCCATATTTGCAAAAGAAAGAAATTGAAAAAAAAAAGAATCTTCAAATTAGAAGAGAAATATATACATGGAAGATTTTTGTTTCGGCCGGGACTCGAACCCAGTACCACGCGCTTGGAACCCAACTTTCTAGCCATTAGGCTATCGGAGCTCTGTCGATGGAAGTCTTAAATATAATAAAAACAAAAAATGCACCTTGGTAATTATTGATTACCAAGGTGCACTTTGAAATTTACAGGTCGAATAATTAAACTGACTCAGAATTTTTCTCCCTACATAAATAATCAATATTCGCAAAAGAGAAAAATTAAAAAAAAAAAGAAGAAGAAATTTCAAACTAAAAGTATACATTGAAGATTTTCGTTCAGGCTGGGACTCGAACCCAGGGCCACTCGCTTGGAAGCCTAACACTCTAGCCATTAGTCTATGGGAGCTCTGTCGGTGGGAGTTTTAAATATAATAAAAACAAAAAATGCACCTTGGTAATTGTTTATTTAAACACTTTGAAATCTTCGTGTCGAAAAATTAAACTGACTCAGAATTTTCTTCCCTACATAAATAATCAATAATTGCAAAGGAAAGAAATTGAAAAAAAAAAGAATTTTCAAATTAGAAAAGAAATATATACATTGAAGATTTTCGCTCCGGCTGGGACTCGAACCCAGGCCACTCGCTTGGAAGACCAGCGGTCTAGCCATTAGGCTATCGGAGTACTGTCGAGCGGAGGCTTACTGCCTGACTGATACTGCCTGACTGACAGACTGACTCACTGACTGACTGATACTGACTGACTGACTCACTGACTGACCGAAACTGACTGACTAACTGCCTGACTGACTGAGACTGGACTGACTGACTGACTGACTGACTGACTGACTAACTGACTGACTGAGACTGACTGACTGACTGCTTGACTCTCTGACTGGCTATTTCACTGACTGACTGAATGACTAAATGACTGAGTGACACTGACTGACTGACTGCTTGACTACCTGACTGACTGCTTGACTGACTAACTGACTGGACAGGACTGACCGACTGACTGACTGACAGACTGACTGAATAAGGATGACTGACAGACTGACTGAATAAGGCTGACTGACTGACTGACTGACAGACTGACTGAATAAGGCTGACCGATTGACTGACTGCCTGACTGACTGACTGACTGAATGACTGACTGACTGACTGACCGAGACGACTGACTGACTGACTGAGACTGGACTGGACTGACTGACTGACTGACTGACTGAGACTAAATGACTGACTGCTTGACTGACTGGCTGAAGGACTAACTGACTGACTGAGTGACTGACTGACTAACTGACTGACTGAGACTGACTGACTGACTGCTTGACTCTCTGACTGGCTATTTCACTGACTGACTGAATGACTAAATGACTGACTGACACTGACTGACTGACTGCTTGACTACCTGACTGACTGCTTGACTGACTAACTGACTGGACAGGACTGACCGACTGACTAAATGACAGACTGACTGAATAAGGATGAGTGACAGACTGACTGAATAAGGCTGACTGACTGACTGACTGACAGACTGACTGAATAAGGCTGACCGACTGACTGACTGCCTGACTGACTGACTGACCGAGACTGACTGACTGACTGACTGAGACTGGACTGGACTGACTGACTGACTGACTGACTGAGACTGACTGACTGCTTTAGTGACTAACTGACTGCACAGGACTGACCGACTGACTGACTGACTGACTGCCTGACTGACTGACTGACTGAATGACTGACTGACTGAGACTAAATGACTGACTGCTTGACTGACTGGCTGAAGGACTAACTGACTGACTGAGTGACTGACTGACTGGACTGACTGACTGAGACTGAATGACTGAGTGCTTGACTGATTGACTGTCAGACTGACTGACTGACTTCGCAAAAGGGAAAAATAAAAAAAAAGAATTATAAAATTAGAAAAAAATATTTGCATTTAAGATTTCCTTTCCGGCTGGGATTTGAACCCAGGGCGACACTCATGGAAGCCCAACGCTCTCGCCAATATACTTTCGGATCTCTGTTGATCGGTGTCTTAATTATAATAAAAACAAAAAATGCACCTTAGTAATTATTGATCTAAAATCTTTGAAATCTAAAGGTCGAATGATTAAACTGACTCAGAATTTTCTTCCGTACATAAATAATTAATATTTGCAAAAGAAAGAAATTGAAAAAAAAAAGAATCTTCAAATTAGAAGAGAAATATATACATGGAAGATTTTCGTTTCGGCCGGGACTCGAACCCAGTACCACGCGCTTGGAACCCAACGGTCTAGCCATTAGGCTACCGGAGCTCTGTCGATGGAAGTCTTAAATATAATAAAAACAAAAAATGCACCTTGGTAATTATTGATTCAAACACTGTGAAATTTACAGGTCGAATAATTAAACTGACTCAGAATTTTTCTCCCTACATAAATAATCAATATTCGCAAAAGAAAAAAAAAAAAAAAAAAAGAAGAAGAAATTTCAAATTAGAAACTAAAAGTATACATTGAAGATTTTCGTTCAGGCTGGGACTCGAACCCAGGGCCACTCGCTTGGAAGCCTAACACTCTAGCCATTAGTCTATGGGAGCTCTGTCGGTGGGAGTTTTAAATATAATAAAAACAAAAAATGCACCTTGGTAATTGTTTATTTAAACACTTTGAAATCTTCGTGTCGAAAAATTAAACTGACTCAGAATTTTCTTCCCTACATAAATAATCAATAATTGCAAAGGAAAGAAATTGAAAAAAAAAAAGAATTTTCAAATTAGAAAAGAAATATATACATTGAAGATATTCGCTCCGGCTGGGACTCGAACCCAGGCCACTCGCTTGGAAGACCAGCGGTCTAGCCATTAGGCTATCGGAGTACTGTCGAGCGGAGTCATACTGCCTGACTGATACTGCCTGACTGACAGACTGACTCACTGACTGACTGATACTGACTGACTGACTCACTGACTGACCGAGACTGACTGACTAACTGCCTGACTGACTGAGACTGGACTGACTGACTGACTGACTGACTGACTGAGACTGACTGACTGACTGCTTGACTCTCTGACTGGCTATTTCACTGACTGACTGAATGACTAAATGACTGACTGACACTGACTGACTGACTGCTTGACTACCTGACTGACTGCTTGACTGACTAACTGACTGGACAGGACTGACCGACTGACTGACTGACAGACTGACTGAATAAGGATGACTGACAGACTGACTGAATAAGGCTGACTGACTGACTGACAGACTGACTGAATAAGGCTGACCGACTGACTGACTGCCTGACTGACTGACTGACTGAATGACTGACTGACTGACTTACCGAGACTGACTGACTGACAGACTGAGACTGGACTGGACTGACTGACTGCCTGACTGACTGACTGACTGAATGACTGACTGACTGAGACTAAATGACTGACTGCTTGACTGACTGGCTGAAGGACTAACTGACTGACTGAGTGACTGACTGACTGGACTGACTGACTGAGACTGAATGACTGAGTGCTTGACTGATTGACTGTCAGACTGACTGACTGACTTCGCAAAAGGGAAAAATAAAAAAAAAGAATTATAAAATTAGAAAAAAATATTTGCATTTAAGATTTCCTTTCCGGCTGGGATTTGAACCCAGGGCGACACTCATGGAAGCCCAACGCTCTCGCCAATATACTATCGGATCTCTGTTGATCGGTGTCTTAATTATAATAAAAACAAAAAATGCACCTTAGTAATTATTGATCTAAAATCTTTGAAATCTAAAGGTCGAATGATTAAACTGACTCAGAATTTTCTTCCGTACATAAATAATCCATATTTGCAAAAGAAAGAAATTGAAAAAAAAAAGAATCTTCAAATTAGAAGAGAAATATATACATGGAAGATTTTCGTTCCGGCCGGGACTCGAACCCAGTACCACGCGCTTGGAACCCAACGGTCTAGCCATTAGGCTACCGGAGCTCTGTCGGTGGAAGTCTTAAATATAATAAAAACAAAAAATGCACCTTGGTAATTATTGATTCAAACACTTTGAAATTTACAGGTCGAATAATTAAACTGACTCAGAATTTTTCTCCCTACATAAATAATCAATATTCGCAAAAGAGAAAAATTAAAAAAAAAAAAAGAAGAAGAAATTTCAAATTAGAAACTAAAAGTATACATTGAAGATTTTCGTTCAGGCTGGGACTCGAACCCAGGGCCACTCGCATGGAAGCCTAACACTCTAGCCATTAGTCTATGGGTGCTCTGTCGGTGGGAGTTTTAAATATAATAAAAACAAAAAATGCACCTTGGTAATTGTTTATTTAAACACTTTGAAATCTTCGTGTCGAAAAATTAAACTGACTCAGAATTTTCTTCCCTACATAAATAATCAATAATTGCAAAGGAAAGAAATTGAAAAAAAAAAAAAGAATTTTCAAATCAGAAAAGAAATATATACATTGAAGATATTCGCTCCGACTGGGACTCGAACCCAGGCCACTCGCTTGGAAGACCAGCGGTCTAGCCATTAGGCTATCGGAGTACTGTCGAGCGGAGGCTTACTGCCTGACTGATACTGCCTGACTGACAGACTGACTCACTGACTGACTGATACTGACTGACTGACTCACTGACTGACCGAAACTGACTGACTAACTGCCTGACTGACTGAGACTGGACTGACTGACTGACTGACTGACTGACTGACTAACTGACTGACTGAGACTGACTGACTGACTGCTTGACTCTCTGACTGGCTATTTCACTGACTGACTGAATGACTAAATGACTGAGTGACACTGACTGACTGACTGCTTGACTACCTGACTGACTGCTTGACTGACTAACTGACTGGACAGGACTGACCGACTGACTGACTGACAGACTGACTGAATAAGGATGACTGACAGACTGACTGAATAAGGCTGACTGACTGACTGACTGACAGACTGACTGAATAAGGCTGACCGATTGACTGACTGCCTGACTGACTGACTGACTGAATGACTGACTGACTGACTGACCGAGACGACTGACTGACTGACTGAGACTGGACTGGACTGACTGACTGACTGACTGACTGAGACTAAATGACTGACTGCTTGACTGACTGGCTGAAGGACTAACTGACTGACTGAGTGACTTACTGACTAACTGACTGACTGAGACTGACTGACTGACTGCTTGACTCTCTGACTGGCTATTTCACTGACTGACTGAATGACTAAATGATTGACTGACACTGACTGACTGACTGCTTGACTACCTGACTGACTGCTTGACTGACTAACTGACTGGACAGGACTGACCGACTGACTAAATGACAGACTGACTGAATAAGGATGAGTGACAGACTGACTGAATAAGGCTGACTGACTGACTGACTGACAGACTGACTGAATAAGGCTGACCGACTGACTGACTGCCTGACTGACTGACTGACCGAGACTGACTGACTGACTGACTGAGACTGGACTGGACTGACTGACTGACTGACTGACTGAGACTGACTGACTGCTTTAGTGACTAACTGACTGCACAGGACTGACCGACTGACTGACTGACTGACTGCCTGACTGACTGACTGACTGAATGACTGACTGACTGAGACTAAATGACTGACTGCTTGACTGACTGGCTGAAGGACTAACTGACTGACTGAGTGACTGACTGACTGGACTGACTGACTGAGACTGAATGACTGAGTGCTTGACTGATTGACTGTCAGACTGACTGACTGACTTCGCAAAAGGGAAAAATAAAAAAAAAAGATTTATAAAATTAGAAAAAAATATTTGCATTTAAGATTTCCTTTCCGGCTGGGATTTGAACCCAGGGCGACACTCATGGAAGCCCAACGCTCTCGCCAATATACTATCGGATCTCTGTTTATCGGTGTCTTAATTATAATAAAAACAAAAAATGCACCTTAGTAATTATTGATCTAAAATTTTTGAAATCTAAAGGTCGAATGATTAAACTGACTCAGAATTTTCTTCCGTACATAAATAATCCATATTTGCAAAAGAAAGAAATTGAAAAAAAAAAAGAATCTTCAAATTAGAAGAGAAATTTATACATGGAAGATTTTCGTTCCGGCCGGGACTCGAACCCAGTACCACGCGCTTGGAACCCAACGGTCTAGCAATTAGGCTATCGGAGCTCTGTCGATGGAAGTCTTAAATATAATAAAAACAAAAAATGCACCTTGGTAATTATTGATTCAAGCACTTTGAAATTTACAGGTCGAATAATTAAACTGACTCAGAATTTTTCTCCCTACATAAATAATCAATATTCGCAAAAGAGAAAAATTAAAAAAAAAGAAGAAGAAATTTCAAATTAGAAACTAAAAGTATACATTGAAGATTTTCGTTCAGGCTGGGACTCGAACCCAGGGCCACTCGCTTGGAAGCCTAACACTCTAGCCATTAGTCTATGGGAGCTCTGTCGGTGGGAGTTTTAAATATAATAAAAACAAAAAATGCAACTTGGTAATTGTTTATTTAAACACTTTGAAATCTTCGTGTCGAAAAATTAAACTGACTCAGAATTTTCTTCCCTACATAAATAATCAATAATTGCTAAGGAAAGAAATTGAAAAAAAAAAGAATTTTCAAATTAGAAAAGAAATATATACATTGAAGATATTCGCTCCGGCTGGGACTCGAACCCAGGCCACTCGCTCGGAAGACCAGCGGTCTAGCCATTAGGCTATCGGAGTTCTGTCGAGACTGACTGACTGACTGCTTGACTCTCTGACTGGCTATTTCACTGACTGACTAAATGACTAAATGACTGACTGACACTGACTGACTGACTGCTTGACTACCTGACTGACTGCTTGACTGCATAACTGACTGGACAGGACTGACCGACTGACTGACTGACAGACTGACTGAATAAGGATGACTGACAGACTGACTGAATAAGGCTGACTGACTGACTGACTGACAGACTGACTGAATAAGGCTGACCGACTGACTGACTGCCTGACTGACTGACTGAATGACTGACTGACCGAGACTGACTGACTGACTGACTGAGACTGGACTGGACTAACTGACTGACTGACTGACTGAGACTGACTGACTGCTTTAGTGACTAACTGACTGCACAGGACTGACCGACTGACTGACTGACTGACTGCCTGACTGACTGACTGACTGAATGACTGACTGACTGAGACTAAATGACTGACTGCTTGACTGACTGGCTGAAGGACTAACTGACTGACTGAGTGACTAACTGACTGGACTGACTGACTGAGACAGAATGACTGAGTGCTTGACTGATTGACTGTCAGACTGACTGACTGACTTCGCAAAAGGGAAAAATAAAAAAAAAAGAATTATAAAATTAGAAAAAAATATTTGCATTTAAGATTTCCTTTCCGGCTGGGATTTGAACCCAGTGTGACACTCATGGAAGCCCAACGCTCTCGCCAATATACTATCGGATCTCTGTTGATCGGTGTCTTAATTATAATAAAAACAAAAAATGCACCTCAGTAATTATTGATCTAAAATCTTTGAAATCTAAAGGTCGAATGATTAAACTGACTCAGAATTTTCTTCCGTACATAAATAATCCATATTTGCAAAAGAAAGAAATTGAAAAAAAAAAAGAATCTTCAAATTAGAAGAGAAATATATACAGGGAAGATTTTCGTTCCGGCCGGGACTCGAACCCAGAACCACGCGCTTGGAACCCAACGGTCTAGCCATTAGGCTATCGGAGCTCTGTCGATGGAAGTCTTAAATATAATAAAAACAAAAAATGCACCTTGGTAATTATTGATTCAAACACTTTGAAATTTACAGGTCGAATAATTAAACTGACTCAGAATTTTTCTCCCTACATAAATAATCAATATTCGCAAAAGAGAAAAATTAAAAAAAAAAAGAAGAAGAAATTTCAAATTAGAAACTAAAAGTATACATTGAAGATTTTCGTTCAGGCTGGGACTCGAACCCAGGGCCACTCGCTTGGAAGCCTAACACTCTAGCCATTAGTCTATGGGAGCTCTGTCGGTGGGAGTTTTAAATATAATAAAAACAAAAAATGCACCTTGGTAATTGTTTATTTAAACACTTTGAAATCTTCGTGTCGAAAAATTAAACTGACTCAGAAATTTCTTCCCTACATAAATAATCAATAATTGCAAAGGAAAGAAATTGAAAAAAAAAAGAATTTTCAAATTAGAAAAGAAATACATACACTGAAGATATTCGCTCCGGCTGGGACTCGAACCCAGGCCACTCGCTTGGAAGACCAGCGGTCTAGCCATTAGGCTATCGGAGTTCTGTCGAGCGGAGTCTTACTGCCTGACTGATACTGCCTGACTGACAGACTGACTTACTGACTGACTGATACTGACTGACTGATACTGACTGACTGACTCACTGACTGACCGAGACTGACTGACTAACTGCCTGACTGACTGAGACTGGACTGACTGACTGACTGACTGACTGACTGACTAACTGACTGACTGAGACTGACTGACTGACTGCTTGACTCTCTGACTGGCTATTTCACTGACTGACTGAATGTCTAAATGACTGACTGACACTGACTGACTGACTGCTTGACTACCTGACTGACTGCTTGACTGACTAACTGACTGGACAGGACTGACCGACTGACTGACTGACAGACTGACTGAATAAGGATGACTGACAGACCGACTGAATAAGGCTGACTGACTGACTGACTGACAGACTGACTGAATAAGGCTGACCGACTGACTGACTGCCTGACTGACTGACTGACTGAATGACTGACTGACTGACTGACCGAGACTGACTGACTGTCTGACTGAGACTGGACTGGACTGACTGACTGACTGACTGACTGAGACTGACTGACTGCTTTAGTGACTAACTGACTGCACAGGACTGACCGACTGACTGACTGACTGACTGCCTGACTGACTGACTGACTGACTGAATGACTGACTGACTGAGACTAAATGACTGACTGCTTGACTGACTGGCTGAAGGACTAACTGACTGACTGAGTGACTGACTGACTGGACTGACTGACTGAGACTGAATGACTGAGTGCTTGACTGATTGACTGTCAGACTGACTGACTGACTTCGCAAAAGGGAAAAATAAAAAAAAAAGAATTATAAAATTAGAAAAAAATATTTGCATTTAAGATTTCCTTTCCGGCTGGGATTTGAACCCAGGGCGACACTCATGGAAGCCCAACGCTCTCGCCAATATACTATCGGATCTCTGTTGATCGGTGTCTTAATTATAATAAAAACAAAAAATGCACCTTAGTAATTATTGATCTAAAATCTTTGAAATCTAAAGGTCGAATGATTAAACTGACTCAGAATTTTCTTCCGTACATAAATAATCCATATTTGCAAAAGAAAGAAATTGAAAAAAAAAATAATCTTCAAATTAGAAGAGAAATATATACATGGAAGATTTTCGCTCCGGCTGGGACTCGAACCCAGTACCACGCGCTTGGAACCCAACGGTCTAGCCATTAGGCTATCGGAGCTCTGTCGATGGAAGTCTTAAATATAATAAAAACAAAAAATGCACCTTGGTAATTATTGATTCAAACACTTTGAAATTTACAGGTCGAATAATTAAACTGACTCAGAATTTTTCTCCCTACATAAATAATCAATATTCGCAAAAGAGAAAAATTTAAAAAAAAGAAGAAGAAATTTCAAATTAGAAACTAAAAGTATACATTGAAGCTTTTCGTTCAGGCTGGGACTCGAACCCAGGGCCACTCGCTTGGAAGCCTAACACTCTAGCCATTAGTCTATGGGAGCTCTTTCGGTGGGAGTTTTAAATATAATAAAAACAAAAAATGCACCTTGGTAATTGTTTATTTAAACACTTTGAAATCTTCGTGTCGAAAAATTAAACTGACTCAGAATTTTCTTCCCTACATAAATAATCAATAATTGCAAAGGAAAGAAATTGAAAAAAAAAAGAATTTTCAAATCAGAAAAGAAATATATACATTGAAGATATTCGCTCCGGCTGGGACTCGAACCCAGGCCACTCGCTTGGAAGACCAGCGGTCTAGCCATTAGGCTATCGGAGTTCTGTCGAGCGGAGTCTTACTGCCTGACTGATACTGCCTGACTGACAGACTGACTCACTGACTGACTGATACTGACTGACTGACTCACTGACTGACCGAGACTGACTGACTAACTGCTTGACTGACTGAGACTGGACTGACTGACTGACTGACTGACTAACTGACTGACTGAGACTGACTGACTGACTGCTTGACTCTCTGACTGGCTATTTCACTGACTGACTGAATGACTAAATGACTGACTGACACTGACTGACTGACTGCTTGACTACCTGACTGACTGCTTGACTGACTAACTGACTGGACAGGACTGACCGACTGACTGACAGACTGACTGAATAAGGATGACTGACAGACTGACTGAATAAGGCTGACTGACTGACTGACTGACAGACTGACTGAATAAGGCTGACCGACTGACTGACTGCCTGACTGACTGACTGACTGAATGACTGACTGACTGACTGACCGAGACTGACTGACTGACTGACTGAGACTGGACTGGACTGACTGACTGACTGACTGACTGAGACTGACTGACTGCTTTAGTGACTAACTGACTGCACAGGACTGACCGACTGACTGACTGACTGACTGCCTGACTGACTGACTGACTGAATGACTGACTGACTGAGACTAAATGACTGACTGCTTGACTGACTGGCTGAAGGACTAACTGACTGACTGAGTGACTGACTGACTGGACTGACTGACTGAGACTGAATGACTGAGTGCTTGACTGATTGACTGTCAGACTGACTGACTGACTTCGCAAAAGGTCAAAATAAAAAAAAAAGAATTATAAAATTAGAAAAAAATATTTGCATTTAAGATTTCCTTTCCGGCTGGGATTTGAACCCAGGGCGACACTCATGGAAGCCCAACGCTCTCGCCAATATACTATCGGATCTCTGTTGATCGGTGTCTTAATTATAATAAAAACAAAAAATGCACCTTAGTAATTATTGATCTAAAATCTTTGAAATCTAAAGGTCGAATGATTAAACTGACTCAGAATTTTCTTCCGTACATAAATAATCCATATTTGCAAAAGAAAGAAATTGAAAAAAAAAAGAATCTTCAAATTAGAAGAGAAATATATACATGGAAGATTTTCGTTCCGGCCGGGACTCGAACCCAGTACCACGCGCTTGGAACCCAACGGTCTAGCCATTAGGCTATCGGAGCTCTGTCGATGGAAGTCTTAAATATAATAAAAACAAAAAATGCACCTTGGTAATTATTGATTCAAACACTTTGAAATTTACAGGTCGAATAATTAAACTGACTCAGAATTTTTCTCCCTACATAAATAATCAATATTCGCAAAAGAGAAAAATTAAAAAAAAAAAGAAGAAGAAATTTCAAATTAGAAACTAAAAGTATACATTGAAGCTTTTCGTTCAGGCTGGGACTCGAACCCAGGGCCACTCGCTTGGAAGCCTAACACTCTAGCCATTAGTCTATGGGAGCTCTGTCGGTGGGAGTTTTAAATATAATAAAAACAAAAAATGCACCTTGGTAATTGTTTATTTAAACACTTTGAAATCTTCGTGTCGAAAAATTAAACTGACTCAGAATTTTCTTCCCTACATAAATAATCAATAATTGCAAAGGAAAGAAATTGAAAAAAAAAAAGAATTTTCAAATTAGAAAAGAAATATATACATTGAAGATTTTCGCTCCGGCTGGGACTCGAACCTAGGCCACTCGCTTGGAAGACCAGCGGTCTAGCCATTAGGCTATCGGAGTACTGTCGAGCGGAGGCTTACTGCCTGACTGATACTGCCTGACTGACAGACTGACTCACTGACTGACTGATACTGACTGACTGACTCACTGACTGACCGAAACTGACTGACTAACTGCCTGACTGACTGAGACTGGACTGACTGACTGACTGACTGACTGACTGACTAACTGACTGACTGAGACTGACTGACTGACTGCTTGACTCTCTGACTGGCTATTTCACTGACTGACTGAATGACTAAATGACTGAGTGACACTGACTGACTGACTGCTTGACTACCTGACTGACTGCTTGACTGACTAACTGACTGGACAGGACTGACCGACTGACTGACTGACAGACTGACTGAATAAGGATGACTGACAGACTGACTGAATAAGGCTGACTGACTGACTGACTGACAGACTGACTGAATAAGGCTGACCGATTGACTGACTGCCTGACTGACTGACTGACTGAATGACTGACTGACTGACTGACCGAGACGACTGACTGACTGACTGAGACTGGACTGGACTGACTGACTGACTGACTGACTGAGACTAAATGACTGACTGCTTGACTGACTGGCTGAAGGACTAACTGACTGACTGAGTGACTGACTGACTAACTGACTGACTGAGACTGACTGACTGACTGCTTGACTCTCTGACTGGCTATTTCACTGACTGACTGAATGACTAAATGACTGACTGACACTGACTGACTGACTGCTTGACTACCTGACTGACTGCTTGACTGACTAACTGACTGGACAGGACTGACCGACTGACTAAATGACAGACTGACTGAATAAGGATGAGTGACAGACTGACTGAATAAGGCTGACTGACTGACTGACTGACAGACTGACTGAATAAGGCTGACCGACTGACTGACTGCCTGACTGACTGACTGACCGAGACTGACTGACTGACTGACTGAGACTGGACTGGACTGACTGACTGACTGACTGACTGAGACTGACTGACTGCTTTAGTGACTAACTGACTGCACAGGACTGACCGACTGACTGACTGACTGACTGCCTGACTGACTGACTGACTGAATGACTGACTGACTGAGACTAAATGACTGACTGCTTGACTGACTGGCTGAAGGACTAACTGACTGACTGAGTGACTGACTGACTGGACTGACTGACTGAGACTGAATGACTGAGTGCTTGACTGATTGACTGTCAGACTGACTGACTGACTTCGCAAAAGGGAAAAATAAAAAAAAAGAATTATAAAATTAGAAAAAAATATTTGCATTTAAGATTTCCTTTCCGGCTGGGATTTGAACCCAGGGCGACACTCATGGAAGCCCAACGCTCTCGCCAATATACTTTCGGATCTCTGTTGATCGGTGTCTTAATTATAATAAAAACAAAAAATGCACCTTAGTAATTATTGATCTAAAATCTTTGAAATCTAAAGGTCGAATGATTAAACTGACTCAGAATTTTCTTCCGTACATAAATAATTAATATTTGCAAAAGAAAGAAATTGAAAAAAAAAAGAATCTTCAAATTAGAAGAGAAATATATACATGGAAGATTTTCGTTTCGGCCGGGACTCGAACCCAGTACCACGCGCTTGGAACCCAACGGTCTAGCCATTAGGCTACCGGAGCTCTGTCGATGGAAGTCTTAAATATAATAAAAACAAAAAATGCACCTTGGTAATTATTGATTCAAACACTGTGAAATTTACAGGTCGAATAATTAAACTGACTCAGAATTTTTCTCCCTACATAAATAATCAATATTCGCAAAAGAGAAAAATTTAAAAAAAAGAAGAAGAAATTTCAAATTAGAAACTAAAAGTATACATTGAAGCTTTTCGTTCAGGCTGGGACTCGAACCCAGGGCCACTCGCTTGGAAGCCTAACACTCTAGCCATTAGTCTATGGGAGCTCTTTCGGTGGGAGTTTTAAATATAATAAAAACAAAAAATGCACCTTGGTAATTGTTTATTTAAACACTTTGAAATCTTCGTGTCGAAAAATTAAACTGACTCAGAATTTTCTTCCCTACATAAATAATCAATAATTGCAAAGGAAAGAAATTGAAAAAAAAAAGAATTTTCAAATCAGAAAAGAAATATATACATTGAAGATATTCGCTCCGGCTGGGACTCGAACCCAGGCCACTCGCTTGGAAGACCAGCGGTCTAGCCATTAGGCTATCGGAGTTCTGTCGAGCGGAGTCTTACTGCCTGACTGATACTGCCTGACTGACAGACTGACTCACTGACTGACTGATACTGACTGACTGACTCACTGACTGACCGAGACTGACTGACTAACTGCTTGACTGACTGAGACTGGACTGACTGACTGACTGACTGACTAACTGACTGACTGAGACTGACTGACTGACTGCTTGACTCTCTGACTGGCTATTTCACTGACTGACTGAATGACTAAATGACTGACTGACACTGACTGACTGACTGCTTGACTACCTGACTGACTGCTTGACTGACTAACTGACTGGACAGGACTGACCGACTGACTGACAGACTGACTGAATAAGGATGACTGACAGACTGACTGAATAAGGCTGACTGACTGACTGACTGACAGACTGACTGAATAAGGCTGACCGACTGACTGACTGCCTGACTGACTGACTGACTGAATGACTGACTGACTGACTGACCGAGACTGACTGACTGACTGACTGAGACTGGACTGGACTGACTGACTGACTGACTGACTGAGACTGACTGACTGCTTTAGTGACTAACTGACTGCACAGGACTGACCGACTGACTGACTGACTGACTGCCTGACTGACTGACTGACTGAATGACTGACTGACTGAGACTAAATGACTGACTGCTTGACTGACTGGCTGAAGGACTAACTGACTGACTGAGTGACTGACTGACTGGACTGACTGACTGAGACTGAATGACTGAGTGCTTGACTGATTGACTGTCAGACTGACTGACTGACTTCGCAAAAGGTCAAAATAAAAAAAAAAGAATTATAAAATTAGAAAAAAATATTTGCATTTAAGATTTCCTTTCCGGCTGGGATTTGAACCCAGGGCGACACTCATGGAAGCCCAACGCTCTCGCCAATATACTATCGGATCTCTGTTGATCGGTGTCTTAATTATAATAAAAACAAAAAATGCACCTTAGTAATTATTGATCTAAAATCTTTGAAATCTAAAGGTCGAATGATTAAACTGACTCAGAATTTTCTTCCGTACATAAATAATCCATATTTGCAAAAGAAAGAAATTGAAAAAAAAAAGAATCTTCAAATTAGAAGAGAAATATATACATGGAAGATTTTCGTTCCGGCCGGGACTCGAACCCAGTACCACGCGCTTGGAACCCAACGGTCTAGCCATTAGGCTATCGGAGCTCTGTCGATGGAAGTCTTAAATATAATAAAAACAAAAAATGCACCTTGGTAATTATTGATTCAAACACTTTGAAATTTACAGGTCGAATAATTAAACTGACTCAGAATTTTTCTCCCTACATAAATAATCAATATTCGCAAAAGAGAAAAATTAAAAAAAAAAAGAAGAAGAAATTTCAAATTAGAAACTAAAAGTATACATTGAAGCTTTTCGTTCAGGCTGGGACTCGAACCCAGGGCCACTCGCTTGGAAGCCTAACACTCTAGCCATTAGTCTATGGGAGCTCTGTCGGTGGGAGTTTTAAATATAATAAAAACAAAAAATGCACCTTGGTAATTGTTTATTTAAACACTTTGAAATCTTCGTGTCGAAAAATTAAACTGACTCAGAATTTTCTTCCCTACATAAATAATCAATAATTGCAAAGGAAAGAAATTGAAAAAAAAAAGAATTTTCAAATTAGAAAAGAAATATATACATTGAAGATTTTCGCTCCGGCTGGGACTCGAACCTAGGCCACTCGCTTGGAAGACCAGCGGTCTAGCCATTAGGCTATCGGAGTACTGTCGAGCGGAGGCTTACTGCCTGACTGATACTGCCTGACTGACAGACTGACTCACTGACTGACTGATACTGACTGACTGACTCACTGACTGACCGAAACTGACTGACTAACTGCCTGACTGACTGAGACTGGACTGACTGACTGACTGACTGACTGACTGACTAACTGACTGACTGAGACTGACTGACTGACTGCTTGACTCTCTGACTGGCTATTTCACTGACTGACTGAATGACTAAATGACTGAGTGACACTGACTGACTGACTGCTTGACTACCTGACTGACTGCTTGACTGACTAACTGACTGGACAGGACTGACCGACTGACTGACTGACAGACTGACTGAATAAGGATGACTGACAGACTGACTGAATAAGGCTGACTGACTGACTGACTGACAGACTGACTGAATAAGGCTGACCGATTGACTGACTGCCTGACTGACTGACTGACTGAATGACTGACTGACTGACTGACCGAGACGACTGACTGACTGACTGAGACTGGACTGGACTGACTGACTGACTGACTGACTGAGACTAAATGACTGACTGCTTGACTGACTGGCTGAAGGACTAACTGACTGACTGAGTGACTGACTGACTAACTGACTGACTGAGACTGACTGACTGACTGCTTGACTCTCTGACTGGCTATTTCACTGACTGACTGAATGACTAAATGACTGACTGACACTGACTGACTGACTGCTTGACTACCTGACTGACTGCTTGACTGACTAACTGACTGGACAGGACTGACCGACTGACTAAATGACAGACTGACTGAATAAGGATGAGTGACAGACTGACTGAATAAGGCTGACTGACTGACTGACTGACAGACTGACTGAATAAGGCTGACCGACTGACTGACTGCCTGACTGACTGACTGACCGAGACTGACTGACTGACTGACTGAGACTGGACTGGACTGACTGACTGACTGACTGACTGAGACTGACTGACTGCTTTAGTGACTAACTGACTGCACAGGACTGACCGACTGACTGACTGACTGACTGCCTGACTGACTGACTGACTGAATGACTGACTGACTGAGACTAAATGACTGACTGCTTGACTGACTGGCTGAAGGACTAACTGACTGACTGAGTGACTGACTGACTGGACTGACTGACTGAGACTGAATGACTGAGTGCTTGACTGATTGACTGTCAGACTGACTGACTGACTTCGCAAAAGGGAAAAATAAAAAAAAAGAATTATAAAATTAGAAAAAAATATTTGAATTTAAGATTTCCTTTCCGGCTGGGATTTGAACCCAGGGCGACACTCATGGAAGCCCAACGCTCTCGCCAATATACTTTCGGATCTCTGTTGATCGGTGTCTTAATTATAATAAAAACAAAAAATGCACCTTAGTAATTATTGATCTAAAATCTTTGAAATCTAAAGGTCGAATGATTAAACTGACTCAGAATTTTCTTCCGTACATAAATAATTAATATTTGCAAAAGAAAGAAATTGAAAAAAAAAAGAATCTTCAAATTAGAAGAGAAATATACACATGGAAGATTTTCGTTTCGGCCGGGACTCGAACCCAGTACCACGCGCTTGGAACCCAACGGTCTAGCCATTAGGCTACCGGAGCTCTGTCGATGGAAGTCTTAAATATAATAAAAACAAAAAATGCACCTTGGTAATTATTGATTCAAACACTGTGAAATTTACAGGTCGAATAATTAAACTGACTCAGAATTTTTCTCCCTACATAAATAATCAATATTCGCAAAAGAAAAAAAAAAAAAAAAAAAGAAGAAGAAATTTCAAATTAGAAACTAAAAGTATACATTGAAGATTTTCGTTCAGGCTGGGACTCGAACCCAGGGCCACTCGCTTGGAAGCCTAACACTCTAGCCATTAGTCTATGGGAGCTCTGTCGGTGGGAGTTTTAAATATAATAAAAACAAAAAATGCACCTTGGTAATTGTTTATTTAAACACTTTGAAATCTTCGTGTCGAAAAATTAAACTGACTCAGAATTTTCTTCCCTACATAAATAATCAATAATTGCAAAGGAAAGAAATTGAAAAAAAAAAAGAATTTTCAAATTAGAAAAGAAATATATACATTGAAGATATTCGCTCCGGCTGGGACTCGAACCCAGGCCACTCGCTTGGAAGACCAGCGGTCTAGCCATTAGGCTATCGGAGTACTGTCGAGCGGAGTCTTACTGCCTGACTGATACTGCCTGACTGACAGACTGACTCACTGACTGATTGATACTGACTGACTGACTCACTGACTGACCGAGACTGACTGACTAACTGCCTGACTGACTGAGACTGGACTGACTGACTGACTGACTGACTGACTGAGACTGACTGACTGACTGCTTGACTCTCTGACTGGCTATTTCACTGACTGACTGAATGACTAAATGACTGACTGACACTGACTGACTGACTGCTTGACTACCTGACTGACTGCTTGACTGACTAACTGACTGGACAGGACTGACCGACTGACTGACTGACAGACTGACTGAATAAGGATGACTGACAGACTGACTGAATAAGGCTGACTGACTGACTGACAGACTGACTGAATAAGGCTGACCGACTGACTGACTGCCTGACTGACTGACTGACTGAATGACTGACTGACTGACTTACCGAGACTGACTGACTGACAGACTGAGACTGGACTGGACTGACTGACTGACTGACTGCCTGACTGACTGACTGACTGAATGACTGACTGACTGAGACTAAATGACTGACTGCTTGACTGACTGGCTGAAGGACTAACTGACTGACTGAGTGACTGACTGACTGGACTGACTGACTGAGACTGAATGACTGAGTGCTTGACTGATTGACTGTCAGACTGACTGACTGACTTCGCAAAAGGGAAAAATAAAAAAAAAGAATTATAAAATTAGAAAAAAATATTTGCATTTAAGATTTCCTTTCCGGCTGGGATTTGAACCCAGGGCGACACTCATGGAAGCCCAACGCTCTCGCCAATATACTATCGGATCTCTGTTGATCGGTGTCTTAATTATAATAAAAACAAAAAATGCACCTTAGTAATTATTGATCTAAAATCTTTGAAATCTAAAGGTCGAATGATTAAACTGAATCAGAATTTTCTTCCGTACATAAATAATCCATATTTGCAAAAGAAAGAAATTGAAAAAAAAAAAGAATCTTCAAATTAGAAGAGAAATATATACATGGAAGATTTTCGTTCCGGCCGGGACTCGAACCCAGTACCACGCGCTTGGAACCCAACGGTCTAGCCATTAGGCTACCGGAGCTCTGTCGGTGGAAGTCTTAAATATAATAAAAACAAAAAATGCACCTTGGTAATTATTGATTCAAACACTTTGAAATTTACAGGTCGAATAATTAAACTGACTCAGAATTTTTCTCCCTACATAAATAATCAATATTCGCAAAAGAGAAAAATTAAAAAAAAAAGAAGAAGAAATTTCAAATTAGAAACTAAAAGTATACATTGAAGCTTTTCGTTCAGGCTGGGACTCGAACCCAGGGCCACTCGCTTGGAAGCCTAACACTCTAGCCATTAGTCTATGGGAGCTCTGTCGGTGGGAGTTTTAAATATAATAAAAACAAAAAATGCACCTTGGTAATTGTTTATTTAAACACTTTGAAATCTTCGTGTCGAAAAATTAAACTGACTCAGAATTTTCTTCCCTACATAAATAATCAATAATTGCAAAGGAAAGAAATTGAAAAAAAAAAGAATTTTCAAATTAGAAAAGAAATATATACATTGAAGATTTTCGCTCCGGCTGGGACTCGAACCCAGGCCACTCGCTTGGAAGACCAGCGGTCTAGCCATTAGGCTATCGGAGTACTGTCGAGCGGAGGCTTACTGCCTGACTGATACTGCCTGACTGACAGACTGACTCACTGACTGACTGATACTGACTGACTGACTCACTGACTGACCGAAACTGACTGACTAACTGCCTGACTGACTGAGACTGGACTGACTGACTGACTGACTGACTGACTGACTAACTGACTGACTGAGACTGACTGACTGACTGCTTGACTCTCTGACTGGCTATTTCACTGACTGACTGAATGACTAAATGACTGAGTGACACTGACTGACTGACTGCTTGACTACCTGACTGACTGCTTGACTGACTAACTGACTGGACAGGACTGACCGACTGACTGACTGACAGACTGACTGAATAAGGATGACTGACAGACTGACTGAATAAGGCTGACTGACTGACTGACTGACAGACTGACTGAATAAGGCTGACCGATTGACTGACTGCCTGACTGACTGACTGACTGAATGACTGACTGACTGACTGACCGAGACGACTGACTGACTGACTGAGACTGGACTGGACTGACTGACTGACTGACTGACTGAGACTAAATGACTGACTGCTTGACTGACTGGCTGAAGGACTAACTGACTGACTGAGTGACTGACTGACTAACTGACTGACTGAGACTGACTGACTGACTGCTTGACTCTCTGACTGGCTATTTCACTGACTGACTGAATGACTAAATGACTGACTGACACTGACTGACTGACTGCTTGACTACCTGACTGACTGCTTGACTGACTAACTGACTGGACAGGACTGACCGACTGACTAAATGACAGACTGACTGAATAAGGATGAGTGACAGACTGACTGAATAAGGCTGACTGACTGACTGACTGACAGACTGACTGAATAAGGCTGACCGACTGACTGACTGCCTGACTGACTGACTGACCGAGACTGACTGACTGACTGACTGAGACTGGACTGGACTGACTGACTGACTGACTGACTGAGACTGACTGACTGCTTTAGTGACTAACTGACTGCACAGGACTGACCGACTGACTGACTGACTGACTGCCTGACTGACTGACTGACTGAATGACTGACTGACTGAGACTAAATGACTGACTGCTTGACTGACTGGCTGAAGGACTAACTGACTGACTGAGTGACTGACTGACTGGACTGACTGACTGAGACTGAATGACTGAGTGCTTGACTGATTGACTGTCAGACTGACTGACTGACTTCGCAAAAGGGAAAAATAAAAAAAAAGAATTATAAAATTAGAAAAAAATATTTGCATTTAAGATTTCCTTTCCGGCTGGGATTTGAACCCAGGGCGACACTCATGGAAGCCCAACGCTCTCGCCAATATACTTTCGGATCTCTGTTGATCGGTGTCTTAATTATAATAAAAACAAAAAATGCACCTTAGTAATTATTGATCTAAAATCTTTGAAATCTAAAGGTCGAATGATTAAACTGACTCAGAATTTTCTTCCGTACATAAATAATTAATATTTGCAAAAGAAAGAAATTGAAAAAAAAAAGAATCTTCAAATTAGAAGAGAAATATATACATGGAAGATTTTCGTTTCGGCCGGGACTCGAACCCAGTACCACGCGCTTGGAACCCAACGGTCTAGCCATTAGGCTACCGGAGCTCTGTCGATGGAAGTCTTAAATATAATAAAAACAAAAAATGCACCTTGGTAATTATTGATTCAAACACTGTGAAATTTACAGGTCGAATAATTAAACTGACTCAGAATTTTTCTCCCTACATAAATAATCAATATTCGCAAAAGAAAAAAAAAAAAAAAAAAAAGAAGAAGAAATTTCAAATTAGAAACTAAAAGCATACATTGAAGATTTTCGTTCAGGCTGGGACTCGAACCCAGGGCCACTCGCTTGGAAGCCTAACACTCTAGCCATTAGTCTATGGGAGCTCTGTCGGTGGGAGTTTTAAATATAATAAAAACAAAAAATGCACCTTGGTAATTGTTTATTTAAACACTTTGAAATCTTCGTGTCGAAAAATTAAACTGACTCAGAATTTTCTTCCCTACATAAATAATCAATAATTGCAAAGGAAAGAAATTGAAAAAAAAAAAAGAATTTTCAAATTAGAAAAGAAATATATACATTGAAGATATTCGCTCCGGCTGGGACTCGAACCCAGGCCACTCGCTTGGAAGACCAGCGGTCTAGCCATTAGGCTATCGGAGTACTGTCGAGCGGAGTCTTACTGCCTGACTGATACTGCCTGACTGACAGACTGACTCACTGACTGATTGATACTGACTGACTGACTCACTGACTGACCGAGACTGACTGACTTACTGCCTGACTGACTGAGACTGGACTGACTGACTGACTGACTGACTGACTGAGACTGACTGACTGACTGCTTGACTCTCTGACTGGCTATTTCACTGACTGACTGAATGACTAAATGACTGACTGACACTGACTGACTGACTGCTTGACTACCTGACTGACTGCTTGACTGACTAACTGACTGGACAGGACTGACCGACTGACTGACTGACAGACTGACTGAATAAGGATGACTGACAGACTGACTGAATAAGGCTGACTGACTGACTGACAGACTGACTGAATAAGGCTGACCGACTGACTGACTGCCTGACTGACTGACTGACTGAATGACTGACTGACTGACTTACCGAGACTGACTGACTGACAGACTGAGACTGGACTGGACTGACTGACTGACTGACTGCCTGACTGACTGACTGACTGAATGACTGACTGACTGAGACTAAATGACTGACTGCTTGACTGACTGGCTGAAGGACTAACTGACTGACTGAGTGACTGACTGACTGGACTGACTGACTGAGACTGAATGACTGAGTGCTTGACTGATTGACTGTCAGACTGACTGACTGACTTCGCAAAAGGGAAAAATAAAAAAAAAGAATTATAAAATTAGAAAAAAATATTTGCATTTAAGATTTCCTTTCCGGCTGGGATTTGAACCCAGGGCGACACTCATGGAAGCCCAACGCTCTCGCCAATATACTATCGGATCTCTGTTGATCGGTGTCTTAATTATAATAAAAACAAAAAATGCACCTTAGTAATTATTGATCTAAAATCTTTGAAATCTAAAGGTCGAATGATTAAACTGAATCAGAATTTTCTTCCGTACATAAATAATCCATATTTGCAAAAGAAAGAAATTGAAAAAAAAAAGAATCTTCAAATTAGAAGAGAAATATATACATGGAAGATTTTCGTTCCGGCCGGGACTCGAACCCAGTACCACGCGCTTGGAACCCAACGGTCTAGCCATTAGGCTACCGGAGCTCTGTCGGTGGAAGTCTTAAATATAATAAAAACAAAAAATGCACCTTGGTAATTATTGATTCAAACACTTTGAAATTTACAGGTCGAATAATTAAACTGACTCAGAATTTTTCTCCCTACATAAATAATCAATATTCGCAAAAGAGAAAAATTAAAAAAAAAAAGAAGAAGAAATTTCAAATTAGAAACTAAAAGTATACATTGAAGATTTTCGTTCAGGCTGGGACTCGAACCCAGGGCCACTCGCATGGAAGCCTAACACTCTAGCCATTAGTCTATGGGTGCTCTGTCGGTGGGAGTTTTAAATAAAATAAAAACAAAAAATGCACCTTGGTAATTGTTTATTTAAACACTTTGAAATCTTCGTGTCGAAAAATTAAACTGACTCAGAATTTTCTTCCCTACATAAATAATCAATAATTGCAAAGGAAAGAAATTGAAAAAAAAAAGAATTTTCAAATTAGAAAAGAAATATATACATTGAAGATATTCGCTCCGACTGGGACTCGAACCCAGGCCACTCGCTTGGAAGACCAGCGGTCTAGCCATTAGGCTATCGGAGTACTGTCGAGCGGAGGCTTACTGCCTGACTGATACTGCCTGACTGACAGACTGACTCACTGACTGACTGATACTGACTGACTGACTCACTGACTGACCGAAACTGACTGACTAACTGCCTGACTGACTGAGACTGGACTGACTGACTGACTGACTGACTGACTGACTAACTGACTGACTGAGACTGACTGACTGACTGCTTGACTCTCTGACTGGCTATTTCACTGACTGACTGAATGACTAAATGACTGAGTGACACTGACTGACTGACTGCTTGACTACCTGACTGACTGCTTGACTGACTAACTGACTGGACAGGACTGACCGACTGACTGACTGACTGACAGACTGACTGAATAAGGATGACTGACAGACTGACTGAATAAGGCTGACTGACTGACTGACTGACAGACTGACTGAATAAGGCTGACCGATTGACTGACTGCCTGACTGACTGACTGACTGAATGACTGACTGACTGACTGACCGAGACGACTGACTGACTGACTGAGACTGGACTGGACTGACTGACTGACTGACTGACTGAGACTAAATGACTGACTGCTTGACTGACTGGCTGAAGGACTAACTGACTGACTGAGTGACTGACTGACTAACTGACTGACTGAGACTGACTGACTGACTGCTTGACTCTCTGACTGGCTATTTCACTGACTGACTGAATGACTAAATGACTGACTGACACTGACTGACTGACTGCTTGACTACCTGACTGACTGCTTGACTGACTAACTGACTGGACAGGACTGACCGACTGACTAAATGACAGACTGACTGAATAAGGATGAGTGACAGACTGACTGAATAAGGCTGACTGACTGACTGACTGACAGACTGACTGAATAAGGCTGACCGACTGACTGACTGCCTGACTGACTGACTGACCGAGACTGACTGACTGACTGACTGAGACTGGACTGGACTGACTGACTGACTGACTGACTGAGACTGACTGACTGCTTTAGTGACTAACTGACTGCACAGGACTGACCGACTGACTGACTGACTGACTGCCTGACTGACTGACTGACTGAATGACTGACTGACTGAGACTAAATGACTGACTGCTTGACTGACTGGCTGAAGGACTAACTGACTGACTGAGTGACTGACTGACTGGACTGACTGACTGAGACTGAATGACTGAGTGCTTGACTGATTGACTGTCAGACTGACTGACTGACTTCGCAAAAGGGAAAAATAAAAAAAAAAAAGATTTATAAAATTAGAAAAAAATATTTGCATTTAAGATTTCCTTTCCGGCTGGGATTTGAACCCAGGGCGACACTCATGGAAGCCCAACGCTCTCGCCAATATACTATCGGATCTCTGTTTATCGGTGTCTTAATTATAATAAAAACAAAAAATGCACCTTAGTAATTATTGATCTAAAATTTTTGAAATCTAAAGGTCGAATGATTAAACTGACTCAGAATTTTCTTCCGTACATAAATAATCCATATTTGCAAAAGAAAGAAATTGAAAAAAAAAAAGAATCTTCAAATTAGAAGAGAAATTTATACATGGAAGATTTTCGTTCCGGCCGGGACTCGAACCCAGTACCACGCGCTTGGAACCCAACGGTCTAGCAATTAGGCTATCGGAGCTCTGTCGATGGAAGTCTTAAATATAATAAAAACAAAAAATGCACCTTGGTAATTATTGATTCAAGCACTTTGAAATTTACAGGTCGAATAATTAAACTGACTCAGAATTTTTCTCCCTACATAAATAATCAATATTCGCAAAAGAGAAAAATTAAAAAAAAAAGAAGAAGAAATTTCAAATTAGAAACTAAAAGTATACATTGAAGATTTTCGTTCAGGCTGGGACTCGAACCCAGGGCCACTCGCTTGGAAGCCTAACACTCTAGCCATTAGTCTATGGGAGCTCTGTCGGTGGGAGTTTTAAATATAATAAAAACAAAAAATGCAACTTGGTAATTGTTTATTTAAACACTTTGAAATCTTCGTGTCGAAAAATTAAACTGACTCAGAATTTTCTTCCCTACATAAATAATCAATAATTGCTAAGGAAAGAAATTGAAAAAAAAAAGAATTTTCAAATTAGAAAAGAAATATATACATTGAAGATATTCGCTCCGGCTGGGACTCGAACCCAGGCCACTCGCTCGGAAGACCAGCGGTCTAGCCATTAGGCTATCGGAGTTCTGTCGAGACTGACTGACTGACTGCTTGACTCTCTGACTGGCTATTTCACTGACTGACTAAATGACTAAATGACTGACTGACACTGACTGACTGACTGCTTGACTACCTGACTGACTGCTTGACTGCATAACTGACTGGACAGGACTGACCGACTGACTGACTGACAGACTGACTGAATAAGGATGACTGACAGACTGACTGAATAAGGCTGACTGACTGACTGACTGACAGACTGACTGAATAAGGCTGACCGACTGACTGACTGCCTGACTGATTGACTGAATGACTGACTGACCGAGACTGACTGACTGACTGAGTGAGACTGGACTGGACTAACTGACTGACTGACTGACTGAGACTGACTGACTGCTTTAGTGACTAACTGACTGCACAGGACTGACCGACTGACTGACTGACTGACTGCCTGACTGACTGACTGACTGACTAACTGACTGACTGAGACTGACTGACTGACTGCTTGACTCTCTGACTGGCTATTTCACTGACTGACTGAATGACTAAATGACTGACTGACACTGACTGACTGACTGCTTGACTACCTGACTGACTGCTTGACTAACTGACTGGACAGGACTGACCGACTGACTGACTGACAGACTGACTGAATAAGGATGACTGACAGACCGACTGAATAAGGCTGACTGACTGACTGACTGACAGACTGACTGAATAAGGCTGACCGACTGACTGACTGCCTGCCTGACTGACTGACTGAATGACTGACTGACCGAGACTGACTGACTGACTGAGACTGGACTGGACTGACTGACTGACTGACTGACTGAGACTGACTGACTGCTTTAGTGACTAACTGACTGCACAGGACTGACCGACTGACTGACTGACTGACTGCCTGACTGACTGACTGACTGAATGACTGACTGACTGAGACTAAATGACTGACTGCTTGACTGACTGGCTGAAGGACTTACTGACTGACTGAGTGACTGACTGACTGGACTGACTGACTGAGACTGAATGACTGAGTGCTTGACTGATTGACTGTCAGACTGACTGACTGACTTCGCAAAAGGGAAAAATAAAAAAAAAAGAATTATAAAACTAGAAAAAAATATTTGCATTTAAGATTTCCTTTCCGGCTGGGATTTGAACCCAGGGCGACACTCATGGAAGCCCAACGCTCTCGCCAATATACTATCGGATCTCTGTTGATCGGTGTCTTAATTATAATAAAAACAAAAAATGCACCTTAGTAATTATTGATCTAAAATCTTTGAAATCTAAAGGTCGAATGATTAAACTGACTCAGAATTTTCTTCCGTACATAAATAATCCATAGTTGCAAAAGAAAGAAATTGAAAAAAAAAAAAGAATCTTCAAATTAGAAGAGAAATATATACATGGAAGATTTTCGTTCCGGCCGGGACTCGAACCCAGTACCACGCGCTTGGAACCCAACGGTCTAGCCATTAGGCTATCGGAGCTCTGTCGATGGAAGTCTTAAATATAATAAAAACAAAAAATGCACCTTGGTAATTATTGATTCAAACACTTTGAAATTTACAGGTCGAATAATTAAACTGACTCAGAATTTTTCTCCCTACATAAATAATCAATATTCGCAAAAGAGAAAAATTAAAAAAAAAAGAAGAAGAAATTTCAAATTAGAAACTAAAAGTATACATTGAAGATTTTCGTTCAGGCTGGGACTCGAACCCAGGGCCACTCGCTTGGAAGCCTAACACTCTAGCCATTAGTCTATGGGAGCTCTGTCGGTGGGAGTTTTAAATATAATAAAAACAAAAAATGCACCTTGGTAATTGTTTATTTAAACACTTTGAAATCTTCGTGTCGAAAAATTAAACTGACTCAGAATTTTCTTCCCTACATAAATAATCAATAATTGCAAAGGAAAGAAATTGAAAAAAAAAAGAATTTTCAAATAAGAAAAGAAATATATACATTGAAGATATTCGCTCCGGCTGGGACTCGAACCCAGGCCACTCGCTTGGAAGACCAGCGGTCTAGCCATTAGGCTATCGGAGTTCTGTCGAGCGGAGTCTTACTGCCTGACTGATACTGCCTGACTGACAGACTGATACGGACTGACTGACTCACTGACTGACCGAGACTGACTGACTAACTGCCTGACTGACTGAGACTGGACTGACTGACTGACTGACTGACTGACTAACTGACTGACTGAGACTGACTGACTGACTGCTTGACTCTCTGACTGGCTATTTCACTGACTGACTGAATGACTAAATGACTGACTGACACTGACTGACTGACTGCTTGACTACGTGACTGACTACTTGACTGACTAACTGACTGGACAGGACTGACCAACTGACTGACTGACAGACTGACTGAATAAGGATGACTGACAGACTGACTGAATAAGACTGACTGACTGACTGACTGACAGACTGACTGAATAAGGCTGACCGACTGACTGACTGCCTGACTGACTGACTGACTGAATGACTGACTGACTGACTGACCGAGACTGACTGACTGACTGACTGAGACTGGACTGGACTGACTGACTGACTGACTGACTGAGACTGACTGACTGCTTTAGTGACTAACTGACTGCACAGGACTGACCGACTGACTGACTGACTGACTGCCTGACTGACTGACTGACTGAATGACTGACTGACTGAGACTAAATGACTGACTGCTTGACTGACTGGCTGAAGGACTAACTGACTGACTGAGTGACTGACTGACTGGACTGACTGACTGAGACTGAATGACTGAGTGCTTGACTGATTGACTGTCAGACTGACTGACTGACTTCGCAAAAGGGAAAAATAAAAAAAATAGAATTATAAAATTAGAAAAAAATATTTGCATTTAAGATTTCCTTTCCGGCTGGGATTTGAACCCAGGGCGACACTCATGGAAGCCCAACGCTCTCGCCAATATACTATCGGATCTCTGTTGATCGGTGTCTTAATTATAATAAAAACAAAAAATGCACCTTAGTAATTATTGATCTAAAATCTTTGAAATCTAAAGGTCGAATGATTAAACTGACTCAGAATTTTCTTCCGTACATAAATAATCCATATTTGCAAAAGAAAGAAATTGAAAAAAAAAAGAATCTTCAAATTAGAAGAGAAATATATACATCGAAGATTTTCGTTCCGGCCGGGACTCGAACCCAGTACCACGCGCTTGGAACCCAACGCTCTAGCCATCAGGCTATCGGAGCTCTGTCGATGGAAGTCTTAAATATAATAAAAACAAAAAATGCACCTTGGTAATTATTGATTCAAACACTTTGAAATTTACAGGTCGAATAATTAAACTGACTCAGAATTTTTCTCCCTACATAAATAATCAATATTCGCAAAAGAGAAAAATTAAAAAAAAAAAGAAGAAGAAATTTCAAATTAGAAACTAAAAGTATACATTGAAGATTTTCGTTCAGGCTGGGACTCGAACCCAGGGCCACTCGCTTGGAAGCCTAACACTCTAGCCATTAGTCTATGGGAGCTCTGTCGGTGGGAGTTTTAAATATAATAAAAACAAAAAATGCACCTTGGTAATTGTTTATTTAAACACTTTGAAATCTTCGTGTCGAAAAATTAAACTGACTCAGAATTTTCTTCCCTACATAAATAATCAATAATTGCAAAGGAAAGAAATTGAAAAAAAAAAAGAATTTTCAAATAAGAAAAGAAATATATACATTGAAGATATTCGCTCCGGCTGGGACTCGAACCCAGGCCACTCGCTTGGAAGACCAGCGGTCTAGCCATTAGGCTATCGGAGTTCTGTCGAGCGGAGTCTTACTGCCTGACTGATACTGCCTGACTGACAGACTGATACGGACTGACTGACTCACTGACTGACCGAGACTGACTGACTAACTGCCTGACTGACTGAGACTGGACTGACTGACTGACTGACTGACTGACTAACTGACTGACTGAGACTGACTGACTGACTGCTTGACTCTCTGACTGGCTATTTCACTGACTGACTGAATGACTAAATGACTGACTGACACTGACTGACTGACTGCTTGACTACGTGACTGACTACTTGACTGACTAACTGACTGGACAGGACTGACCAACTGACTGACTGACAGACTGACTGAATAAGGATGACTGACAGACTGACTGAATAAGACTGACTGACAGACTGACTGACAGACTGACTGAATAAGGCTGACCGACTGACTGACTGCCTGACTGACTGACTGACTGAATGACTGACTGACTGACTGACCGAGACTGACTGACTGACTGACTGAGACTGGACTGGACTGACTGACTGACTGACTGACTGAGACTGACTGACTGCTTTAGTGACTAACTGACTGCACAGGACTGACCGACTGACTGACTGACTGACTGCCTGACTGACTGACTGACTGAATGACTGACTGACTGAGACTAAATGACTGACTGCTTGACTGACTGGCTGAAGGACTAACTGACTGACTGAGTGACTGACTGACTGGACTGACTGACTGAGACTGAATGACTGAGTGCTTGACTGATTGACTGTCAGACTGACTGACTGACTTCGCAAAAGGGAAAAATAAAAAAAATAGAATTATAAAATTAGAAAAAAATATTTGCATTTAAGATTTCCTTTCCGGCTGGGATTTGAACCCAGGGCGACACTCATGGAAGCCCAACGCTCTCGCCAATATACTATCGGATCTCTGTTGATCGGTGTCTTAATTATAATAAAAACAAAAAATGCACCTTAGTAATTATTGATCTAAAATCTTTGAAATCTAAAGGTCGAATGATTAAACTGACTCAGAATTTTCTTCCGTACATAAATAATCCATATTTGCAAAAGAAAGAAATTGAAAAAAAAAGAATCTTCAAATTAGAAGAGAAATATATACATCGAAGATTTTCGTTCCGGCCGGGACTCGAACCCAGTACCACGCGCTTGGAACCCAACGCTCTAGCCATCAGGCTATCGGAGCTCTGTCGATGGAAGTCTTAAATATAATAAAAACAAAAAATGCACCTTGGTAATTATTGATTCAAACACTTTGAAATTTACAGGTCGAATAATTAAACTGACTCAGAATTTTTCTCCCTACATAAATAATCAATATTCGCAAAAGAGAAAAATTAAAAAAAAAAAGAAGAAGAAATTTCAAATTAGAAACTAAAAGTATACATTGAAGATTTTCGTTCAGGCTGGGACTCGAACCCAGGGCCACTCGCTTGGAAGCCTAACACTCTAGCCATTAGTCTATGGGAGCTCTGTCGGTGGGAGTTTTAAATATAATAAAAACAAAAAATGCACCTTGGTAATTGTTTATTTAAACACTTTGAAATCTTCGTGTCGAAAAATTAAACTGACTCAGAATTTTCTTCCCTACATAAATAATCAATAATTGCAAAGGAAAGAAATTGAAAAAAAAAAGAATTTTCAAATAAGAAAAGAAATATATACATTGAAGATATTCGCTCCGGCTGGGACTCGAACCCAGGCCACTCGCTTGGAAGACCAGCGGTCTAGCCATTAGGCTATCGGAGTTCTGTCGAGCGGAGTCTTACTGCCTGACTGATACTGCCTGACTGACAGACTGATACTGACTGACTGACTCACTGACTGACCGAGACTGACTGACTAACTGCCTGACTGACTGAGACTGGACTGACTGACTGACTGACTGACTGACTAACTGACTGACTGAGACTGACTGACTGACTGCTTGACTCTCTGACTGGCTATTTCACTGACTGACTGAATGACTAAATGACTGACTGACACTGACTGACTGACTGCTTGACTACGTGACTGACTACTTGACTGACTAACTGACTGGACAGGACTGACCGACTGACTGACAGACTGACTGAATAAGGATGACTGACAGACTGACTGAATAAGGCTGACTGACTGACTGACTGACAGACTGACTGAATAAGGCTGACCGACTGACTGACTGCCTGACTGACTGACTGACTGAATGACTGACTGACTGACTGACCGAGACTGACTGACTGACTGACTGAGACTGGACTGGACTGACTGACTGACTGACTGACTGAGACTGACTGACTGCTTTAGTGACTAACTGACTGCACAGGACTGACCGACTGACTGACTGACTGACTGCCTGACTGACTGACTGACTGAATGACTGACTGACTGAGACTAAATGACTGACTGCTTGACTGACTGGCTGAAGGACTAACTGACTGACTGAGTGACTGACTGACTGGACTGACTGACTGAGACTGAATGACTGAGTGCTTGACTGATTGACTGTCAGACTGACTGACTGACTTCGCAAAAGGGAAAAATAAAAAAAATAGAATTATAAAATTAGAAAAAAATATTTGCATTTAAGATTTCCTTTCCGGCTGGGATTTGAACCCAGTACCACGCGCTTGGAACCCAACGGTCTAGCCATTAGGCTATCGGAGCTCTTTCGATGGAAGTCTTAAATATAATAAAAACAAAAAATGCACCTTGGTAATTATTGATTCAAACACTTTGAAATTTACAGGTCGAATAATTAAACTGACTCAGAATTTTTCTCCCTACATAAATAATCAATATTCGCAAAAGAGAAAAATTAAAAAAAAAAGAAGAAGAAATTTCAAATTAGAAACTAAAAGTATACATTGAAGATTTTCGTTCAGGCTGGGACTCGAACCCAGGGCCACTCGCTTAGAAGCCTAACACTCTAGCCATTAGTCTATGGGAGCTCTGTCGGTGGGAGTTTTAAATATAATAAAAACAAAAAATGCACCTTGGTAATTGTTTATTTAAACACTTTGAAATCTTCGTGTCGAAAAATTAAACTGACTCAGAATTTTCTTCCCTACATAAATAATCAATAATTGCTAAGGAAAGAAATTGAAAAAAAAAAGAATTTTCAAATTAGAAAAGAAATATATACATTGAAGATATTCGCTCCGACTGGGACTCGAACCCAGGCCACTCGCTCGGAAGACCAGCGGTCTAGCCATTAGGCTATCGGAGTTCTGTCGAGAGTGACTGACTGACTGCTTGACTCTCTGACTGGCTATTTCACTGACTGACTGAATGACTAAATGACTGACTGACTGCTTGACTACCTGACTGACTGCTTGACTGCATAACTGACTGGACAGGACTGACCGACTGACTGACTGACAGACTGACTGAATAAGGCTGACTGACTGACTGACTGACAGACTGACTGAATAAGGCTGACCGACTGACTAACTGCCTGCCTGACTGACTGACTGAATGACTGACTGACCGAGACTGACTGACTGACTGACTGAGACTGGACTGGACTGACTGACTGACTGACTGACTGAGACTGACTGACTGCTTTAGTGACTAACTGACTGCACAGGACTGACCGACTGACTGACTGACTGACTGCCTGACTGACTGACTGACTGAATGACTGACTGACTGAGACTAAATGACTGACTGCTTGACTGACTGGCTGAAGGACTAACTGACTGACTGAGTGACTGACTGACTGGACTGACTGACTGAGACTGAATGACTGAGTGCTTGACTGATTGACTGTCAGACTGACTGACTGACTTCGCAAAAGGGAAAAATAAAAAAAAAAGAATTATAAAATTAGAAAAAAATATTTGCATTTAAGATTTCCTTTCCGGCTGGGATTTGAACCCAGGGCGACACTCATGGAAGCCCAACGCTCTCGCCAATATACTATCGGATCTCTGTTGATCGGTGTCTTAATTATAATAAAAACAAAAAATGCACCTCAGTAATTATTGATCTAAAATCTTTGAAATCTAAAGGTCGAATGATTAAACTGACTCAGAATTTTCTTCCGTACATAAATAATCCATATTTGCAAAAGAAAGAAATTGAAAAAAAAAAGAATCTTCAAATTAGAAGAGAAATATATACAGGGAAGATTTTCGTTCCGGCCGGGACTCGAACCCAGTACCACGCGCTTGGAACCCAACGGTCTAGCCATTAGGCTATCGGAGCTCTGTCGATGGAAGTCTTAAATATAATAAAAACAAAAAATGCACCTTGGTAATTATTGATTCAAACACTTTGAAATTTACAGGTCGAATAATTAAACTGACTCAGAATTTTTCTCCCTACATAAATAATCAATATTCGCAAAAGAGAAAAATTAAAAAAAAAAGAAGAAGAAATTTCAAATTAGAAACTAAAAGTATACATTGAAGATTTTCGTTCAGGCTGGGACTCGAACCCAGGGCCACTCGCTTGGAAGCCTAACACTCTAGCCATTAGTCTATGGGAGCTCTGTCGGTTGGAGTTTTAAATATAATAAAAACAAAAAATGCACCTTGGTAATTGTTTATTTAAACACTTTGAAATCTTCGTGTCGAAAAATTAAACTGACTCAGAAATTTCTTCCCTACATAAATAATCAATAATTGCAAAGGAAAGAAATTGAAAAAAAAAAGAATTTTCAAATTAGAAAAGAAATACATACATTGAAGATATTCGCTCCGGCTGGGACTCGAACCCAGGCCACTCGCTTGGAAGACCAGCGGTCTAGCCATTAGGCTATCGGAGTTCTGTCGAGCGGAGTCTTACTGCCTGACTGATACTGCCTGACTGACAGACTGACTTACTGACTGACTGATACTGACTGACTGACTCACTGACTGACCGAGACTGACTGCCTAACTGCCTGACTGACTGAGACTGGACTGACTGACTGACTGACTGACTAACTGACTGACTGAGACTGACTGACTGACTGCTTGACTCTCTGACTGGCTATTTCACTGACTGACTGAATGACTAAATGACTGACTGACACTGACTGACTGACTGCTTGACTACCTGACTGACTGCTTGACTGACTAACTGACTGGACAGGACTGACCGACTGACTGACTGACAGACAGACTGAATAAGGATGACTGACAGACCGACTGAATAAGGCTGACTGACTGACTGACTGACAGACTGACTGAATAAGGCTGACCGACTGACTGACTGCCTGACTGACTGACTGACTGAATGACTGACTGACTGACCGAGACTGACTGACTGACTGAGACTGGACTGGACTGACTGACTGACTGACTGACTGAGACTGACTGACTGCTTTAGTGACTAACTGACTGCACAGGACTGACCGACTGACTGACTGACTGACTGCCTGACTGACTGACTGAATGACTGACTGACTGAGACTAAATGACTGACTGCTTGACTGACTGGCTGAAGGACTAACTGACTGACTGAGTGACTGACTGACTGGACTGACTGACTGAGACTGAATGACTGAGTGCTTGACTGATTGACTGTCAGACTGACTGACTGACTTCGCAAAAGGGAAAAATAAAAAAAAAAGAATTATAAAATTAGAAAAAAATATTTGCATTTAAGATTTCCTTTCCGGTCGGGACTCGAACCCAGTACCACGCGCTAGGAACCAAACGGTCTAGCCATTAGGCTATCGGAGCTCTGTCGATGGAAGTCTTAAATATAATAAAAACAAAAAATGCACCTTGGTAATTATTGATTCAAACACTTTGAAATTTACAGGTCGAATAATTAAACTGACTCAGAATTTTTCTCCCTACATAAATAATCAATATTCGCAAAAGAGAAAAATTAAAAAAAAAAGAAGAAGAAATTTCAAATTAGAAACTAAAAGTATACATTGAAGATTTTCGTTCAGGCTGGGACTCGAACCCAGGGCCACTCGCTTGGAAGCCTAACACTCTAGCCATTAGTCTATGGGAGCTCTGTCGGTGGGAGTTTTAAATATAATAAAAACAAAAAATGCAACTTGGTAATTGTTTATTTAAACACTTTGAAATCTTCGTGTCGAAAAATTAAACTGACTCAGAATTTTCTTCCCTACATAAATAATCAATAATTGCTAAGGAAAGAAATTGAAAAAAAAAAAGAATTTTCAAATTAGAAAAGAAATATATACATTGAAGATATTCGCTCCGGCTGGGACTCGAACCCAGGCCACTCGCTCGGAAGACCAGCGGTCTAGCCATTAGGCTATCGGAGTTCTGTCGAGACTGACTGACTGACTGCTTGACTCTCTGACTGGCTATTTCACTGACTGACTAAATGACTAAATGACTGACTGACACTGACTGACTGACTGCTTGACTACCTGACTGACTGCTTGACTGCATAACTGACTGGACAGGACTGACCGACTGACTGACTGACAGACTGACTGAATAAGGATGACTGACAGACTGACTGAATAAGGCTGACTGACTGACTGACTGACAGACTGACTGAATAAGGCTGACCGACTGACTGACTGCCTGACTGATTGACTGAATGACTGACTGACCGAGACTGACTGACTGACTGAGTGAGACTGGACTGGACTAACTGACTGACTGACTGACTGAGACTGACTGACTGCTTTAGTGACTAACTGACTGCACAGGACTGACCGACTGACTGACTGACTGACTGCCTGACTGACTGACTGACTGACTAACTGACTGACTGAGACTGACTGACTGACTGCTTGACTCTCTGACTGGCTATTTCACTGACTGACTGAATGACTAAATGACTGACTGACACTGACTGACTGACTGCTTGACTACCTGACTGACTGCTTGACTAACTGACTGGACAGGACTGACCGACTGACTGACTGACAGACTGACTGAATAAGGATGACTGACAGACCGACTGAATAAGGCTGACTGACTGACTGACTGACAGACTGACTGAATAAGGCTGACCGACTGACTGACTGCCTGCCTGACTGACTGACTGAATGACTGACTGACCGAGACTGACTGACTGACTGTCTGAGACTGGACTGGACTGACTGACTGACTGACTGACTGAGACTGACTGACTGCTTTAGTGACTAACTGACTGCACAGGACTGACCGACTGACTGACTGACTGACTGCCTGACTGACTGACTGACTGAATGACTGACTGACTGAGACTAAATGACTGACTGCTTGACTGACTGGCTGAAGGACTAACTGACTGACTGAGTGACTGACTGACTGGACTGACTGACTGAGACTGAATGACTGAGTGCTTGACTGATTGACTGTCAGACTGACTGACTGACTTCGCAAAAGGGAAAAATAAAAAAAAAAAATTATAAAATTAGAAAAAAATATTTGCATTTAAGATTTCCTTTCCGGCTGGGATTTGAACCCAGGGCGACACTCATGGAAGCCCAACGCTCTCGCCAATATACTATCGGATCTCTGTTGATCGGTGTCTTAATTATAATAAAAACAAAAAATGCACCTTAGTAATTATTGATCTAAAATCTTTGAAATCTAAAGGTCGAATGATTAAACTGACTCAGAATTTTCTTCCGTACATAAATAATCCATATTTGCAAAAGAAAGAAATTGAAAAAAAAAAAAGAATCTTCAAATTAGAAGAGAAATATATACATGGAAGATTTTCGTTCCGGCCGGGACTCGAACCCAGTACCACGCGCTTGGAACCCAACGGTCTAGCCATTAGGCTATCGGAGCTCTGTCGATGGAAGTCTTAAATATAATAAAAACAAAAAATGCACCTTGGTAATTATTGATTCAAACACTTTGAAATTTACAGGTCGAATAATTAAACTGACTCAGAATTTTTCTCCCTACATAAATAATCAATATTCGCAAAAGAGAAAAATTAAAAAAAAAAGAAGAAGAAATTTCAAATTAGAAACTAAAAGTATACATTGAAGATTTTCGTTCAGGCTGGGACTCGAACCCAGGGCCACTCGCTTGGAAGCCTAACACTCTAGCCATTAGTCTATGGGAGCTCTGTCGGTGGGAGTTTTAAATATAATAAAAACAAAAAATGCACCTTGGTAATTGTTTATTTAAACACTTTGAAATCTTCGTGTCGAAAAATTAAACTGACTCAGAATTTTCTTCCCTACATAAATAATCAATAATTGCAAAGGAAAGAAATTGAAAAAAAAAAGAATTTTCAAATAAGAAAAGAAATATATACATTGAAGATATTCGCTCCGGCTGGGACTCGAACCCAGGCCACTCGCTTGGAAGACCAGCGGTCTAGCCATTAGGCTATCGGAGTTCTGTCGAGCGGAGTCTTACTGCCTGACTGATACTGCCTGACTGACAGACTGATACTGACTGACTGACTCACTGACTGACCGAGACTGACTGACTAACTGCCTGACTGACTGAGACTGGACTGACTGACTGACTGACTGACTGACTAACTGACTGACTGAGACTGACTGACTGACTGCTTGACTCTCTGACTGGCTATTTCACTGACTGACTGAATGACTAAATGACTGACTGACACTGACTGACTGACTGCTTGACTACGTGACTGACTACTTGACTGACTAACTGACTGGACAGGACTGACCAACTGACTGACTGACTGACAGACTGACTGAATAAGGATGACTGACAGACTGACTGAATAAAAACAAAAAATGCACCTTGGTAATTATTGATTCAAACACTTTGAAATTTACAGGTCGAATAATTAAACTGAATCAGAATTTTTCTCCCTACATAAATAATCAATATTCGCAAAAGAGAAAAATTATAAAAAAAAGAAGAAATTTCAAATTAGAAACTAAAAGTATACATTGAAGATTTTCGTTCAGGCTGGGACTCGAACCCAGGGCCACTCGCTTAGAAGCCTAACACTCTAGCCATTAGTCTATGGGAGCTCTGTCGGTGGGAGTTTTAAATATAATAAAAACAAAAAATGCACCTTGGTAATTGTTTATTTAAACACTTTGAAATCTTCGTGTCGAAAAATTAAACTGACTCAGAATTTTCTTCCCTACATAAATAATCAATAATTGCTAAGGAAAGAAATTGAAAAAAAAAAAGAATTTTCAAATTAGAAAAGAAATATATACATTGAAGATATTCGCTCCGACTGGGACTCGAACCCAGGCCACTCGCTCGGAAGACAAGCGGTCTAGCCATTAGGCTATCGGAGTTCTGTCGAGAGTGACTGACTGACTGCTTGACTCTCTGACTGGCTATTTCACTGACTGACTGAATGACTAAATGACTGACTGACTGCTTGACTACCTGACTGACTGCTTGACTGCATAACTGACTGGACAGGACTGACCGACTGACTGACTGACAGACTGACTGAATAAGGCTGACTGACTGACTGACTGACAGACTGACTGAATAAGGCTGACCGACTGACTGACTGCCTGCCTGACTGACTGACTGAATGACTGACTGACCGAGACTGACTGACTGACTGACTGAGACTGGACTGGACTGACTGACTGACTGACTGACTGAGACTGACTGACTGCTTTAGTGACTAACTGACTGCACAGGACTGACCGACTGACTGACTGACTGACTGCCTGACTGACTGACTGACTGAATGACTGACTGACTGAGACTAAATGACTGACTGCTTGACTGACTGGCTGAAGGACTAACTGACTGACTGAGTGACTGACTGACTGGACTGACTGACTGAGACTGAATGACTGAGTGCTTGACTGATTGACTGTCAGACTGACTGACTGACTTCGCAAAAGGGAAAAATAAAAAAAAAGAATTATAAAATTAGAAAAAAATATTTGCATTTAAGATTTCCTTTCCGGCTGGGATTTGAACCCAGGGCGACACTCATGGAAGCCCAACGCTCTCGCCAATATACTATCGGATCTCTGTTGATCGGTGTCTTAATTATAATAAAAACAAAAAATGCACCTCAGTAATTATTGATCTAAAATCTTTGAAATCTAAAGGTCGAATGATTAAACTGACTCAGAATTTTCTTCCGTACATAAATAATCCATATTTGCAAAAGAAAGAAATTGAAAAAAAAAAGAATCTTCAAATTAGAAGAGAAATATATACAGGGAAGATTTTCGTTCCGGCCGGGACTCGAACCCAGTACCACGCGCTTGGAACCCAACGGTCTAGCCATTAGGCTATCGGAGCTCTGTCGATGGAAGTCTTAAATATAATAAAAACAAAAAATGCACCTTGGTAATTATTGATTCAAACACTTTGAAATTTACAGGTCGAATAATTAAACTGACTCAGAATTTTTCTCCCTACATAAATAATCAATATTCGCAAAAGAGAAAAATTAAAAAAAAAAGAAGAAGAAATTTCAAATTAGAAACTAAAAGTATACATTGAAGATTTTCGTTCAGGCTGGGACTCGAACCCAGGGCCACTCGCTTGGAAGCCTAACACTCTAGCCATTAGTCTATGGGAGCTCTGTCGGTTGGAGTTTTAAATATAATAAAAACAAAAAATGCACCTTGGTAATTGTTTATTTAAACACTTTGAAATCTTCGTGTCGAAAAATTAAACTGACTCAGAAATTTCTTCCCTACATAAATAATCAATAATTGCAAAGGAAAGAAATTGAAAAAAAAAAGAATTTTCAAATTAGAAAAGAAATACATACATTGAAGATATTCGCTCCGGCTGGGACTCGAACCCAGGCCACTCGCTTGGAAGACCAGCGGTCTAGCCATTAGGCTATCGGAGTTCTGTCGAGCGGAGTCTTACTGCCTGACTGATACTGCCTGACTGACAGACTGACTTACTGACTGACTGATACTGACTGACTGACTCACTGACTGACCGAGACTGACTGCCTAACTGCCTGACTGACTGAGACTGGACTGACTGACTGACTGACTGACTAACTGACTGACTGAGACTGACTGACTGACTGCTTGACTCTCTGACTGGCTATTTCACTGACTGACTGAATGACTAAATGACTGACTGACACTGACTGACTGACTGCTTGACTACCTGACTGACTGCTTGACTGACTAACTGACTGGACAGGACTGACCGACTGACTGACTGACAGACAGACTGAATAAGGATGACTGACAGACCGACTGAATAAGGCTGACTGACTGACTG
Source organism: Uloborus diversus (assembly GCF_026930045.1). Taxonomy (NCBI): domain Eukaryota; kingdom Metazoa; phylum Arthropoda; class Arachnida; order Araneae; family Uloboridae; genus Uloborus; species Uloborus diversus. The sequence goes on along the minus strand of NW_026558494.1, from coordinate 143,180 downwards.
ACTGACAGACTGACTGAATAAGGCTGACCGACTGACTGACTGCCTGACTGACTGAATGACTGACTGACTGACCGAGACTGACTGACTGACTGAGACTGGACTGGACTGACTGACTGACTGACTGACTGAGACTGACTGACTGCTTTAGTGACTAACTGACTGCACAGGACTGACCGACTGACTGACTGACTGACTGCCTGACTGACTGACTGAATGACTGACTGACTGAGACTAAATGACTGACTGCTTGACTGACTGGCTGAAGGACTAACTGACTGACTGAGTGACTGACTGACTGGACTGACTGACTGAGACTGAATGACTGAGTGCTTGACTGATTGACTGTCAGACTGACTGACTGACTTCGCAAAAGGGAAAAATAAAAAAAATAGAATTATAAAATTAGAAAAAAATATTTGCATTTAAGATTTCCTTTCCGGTCGGGACTCGAACCCAGTACCACGCGCTAGGAACCAAACGGTCTAGCCATTAGGCTATCGGAGCTCTGTCGATGGAAGTCTTAAATATAATAAAAACAAAAAATGCACCTTGGTAATTATTGATTCAAACACTTTGAAATTTACAGGTCGAATAATTAAACTGACTCAGAATTTTTCTCCCTACATAAATAATCAATATTCGCAAAAGAGAAAAATTAAAAAAAAAAGATGAAGAAATTTCAAATTAGAAACTAAAAGTATACATTGAAGATTTTCGTTCAGGCTGGGACTCGAACCCAGGGCCACTCGCTTGGAAGCCTAACACTCTAGCCATTAGTCTATGGGAGCTCTGTCGGTGGGAGTTTTAAATATAATAAAAACAAAAAATGCACCTTGGTAATTGTTTATTTAAACACTTTGAAATCTTCGTGTCGAAAAATTAAACTGACTCAGAATTTTCTTCCCTACATAAATAATCAATAATTGCAAAGGAAAGAAATTGAAAAAAAAAAGAATTTTCAAATTAGAAATGAAATATAGACATTGAAGATATTCGCTCCGGCTGGGACTCGAACCCAGGCCACTCGCTTGGAAGACCAGCGGTCTAGCCATTAGGCTATCGGAGTTCTGTCGAGCGGAGTCTTACTGCCTGACTGATACTGCCTGACTGACAGACTGACTCACTGACTGACTGATATTGACTGACTGACTCACTGACTGACCGAGACTGACTGACTAACTGCCTGACTGACTGAGACTGGACTGACTGACTGACTGACTGACTGACTAACTGACTGACTGAGACTGACTGACTGACTGCTTGACTACCTGACTGACTGCTTGACTGACTAACTGACTGGACAGGACTGACCGACTGACTGACTGACAGACTGACTGAATAAGGATGACTGACAGACTGACTGAATAAGACTGACTGACTGACTGACTGACAGACTGACTGAATAAGGCTGACCGACTGACTGACTGCCTGACTGACTGACTGACTGAATGACTGACTGACTGACTGACCGAGACTGACTGACTGACTGACTGAGACTGGACTGGACTGACTGACTGACTGACTGAGACTGACTGACTGCTTTAGTGACTAACTGACTGCACAGGACTGACCGACTGACTGACTGACTGACTGCCTGACTGACTGACTGACTGAATGACTGACTGACTGAGACTAAATGACTGACTGCTTGACTGACTGGCTGAAGGACTAACTGACTGACTGAGTGACTGACTGACTGGACTGACTGACTGAGACTGAATGACTGAGTGCTTGACTGATTGACTGTCAGACTGACTGACTGACTTCGCAAAAGGGAAAAATAAAAAAAATAGAATTATAAAATTAGAAAAAAATATTTGCATTTAAGATTTCCTTTCCGGCTGGGATTTGAACCCAGGGCGACACTCATGGAAGCCCAACGCTCTCGCCAATATACTATCGGATCTCTGTTGATCGGTGTCTTAATTATAATAAAAACAAAAAATGCACCTCAGTAATTATTGATCTAAAATCTTTGAAATCTAAAGGTCGAATGATTAAACTGACTCAGAATTTTCTTCCGTACATAAATAATCCATATTTGCAAAAGAAAGAAATTGAAAAAAAAAAGAATCTTCAAATTAGAAGAGAAATATATACATCGAAGATTTTCGTTCCGGCCGGGACTCGAACCCAGTACCACGCGCTTGGAACCCAACGGTCTAGCCATCAGGCTATCGGAGCTCTGTCGATGGAAGTCTTAAATATAATAAAAACAAAAAATGCACCTTGGTAATTATTGATTCAAACACTTTGAAATTTACAGGTCGAATAATTAAACTGACTCAGAATTTTTCTCCCTACATAAATAATCAATATTCGCAAAAGAGAAAAATTAAAAAAAAAAAGAAGAAGAAATTTCAAATTAGAAACTAAAAGTATACATTGAAGATTTTCGTTCAGGCTGGGACTCGAACCCAGGGCCACTCGCTTGGAAGCCTAACACTCTAGCCATTAGTCTATGGGAGCTCTGTCGGTGGGAGTTTTAAATATAATAAAAACAAAAAATGCACCTTGGTAATTGTTTATTTAAACACTTTGAAATCTTCGTGTCGAAAAATTAAACTGACTCAGAATTTTCTTCCCTACATAAATAATCAATAATTGCAAAGGAAAGAAATTGAAAAAAAAAAGAATTTTCAAATAAGAAAAGAAATATATACATTGAAGATATTCGCTCCGGCTGGGACTCGAACCCAGGCCACTCGCTTGGAAGACCAGCGGTCTAGCCATTAGGCTATCGGAGTTCTGTCGAGCGGAGTCTTACTGCCTGACTGATACTGCCTGACTGACAGACTGATACTGACTGACTGACTCACTGACTGACCGAGACTGACTGACTAACTGCCTGACTGACTGAGACTGGACTGACTGACTGACTGACTGACTGACTAACTGACTGACTGAGACTGACTGACTGACTGCTTGACTCTCTGACTGGCTATTTCACTGACTGACTGGATGACTAAATGACTGACTGACACTGACTGACTGACTGCTTGACTACGTGACTGACTACTTGACTGACTAACTGACTGGACAGGACTGACCAACTGACTGACTGACAGACTGACTGAATAAGGATGACTGACAGACTGACTGAATAAGACTGACTGACTGACTGACTGACAGACTGACTGAATAAGGCTGACCGACTGACTGACTGCCTGACTGACTGACTGACTGAATGACTGACTGACTGACTGACCGAGACTGACTGACTGACTGACTGAGACTGGACTGGACTGACTGACTGACTGACTGACTGAGACTGACTGACTGCTTTAGTGACTAACTGACTGCACAGGACTGACCGACTGACTGACTGACTGACTGCCTGACTGACTGACTGACTGAATGACTGACTGACTGAATGACTGACTGACTGAGACTAAATGACTGACTGCTTGACTGACTGGCTGAAGGACTAACTGACTGACTGAGTGACTGACTGACTGGACTGACTGACTGAGACTGAATGACTGAGTGCTTGACTGATTGACTGTCAGACTGACTGACTGACTTCGCAAAAGGGAAAAATAAAAAAAATAGAATTATAAAATTAGAAAAAAATATTTGCATTTAAGATTTCCTTTCCGGCTGGGATTTGAACCCAGGGCGACACTCATGGAAGCCCAACGCTCTCGCCAATATACTATCGGATCTCTGTTGATCGGTGTCTTAATTATAATAAAAACAAAAAATGCACCTTAGTAATTATTGATCTAAAATCTTTGAAATCTAAAGGTCGAATGATTAAACTGACTCAGAATTTTCTTCCGTACATAAATAATCCATATTTACAAAAGAAAGAAATTGAAAAAAAAATAATCTTCAAATTAGAAGAGAAATATATACATGGAAGATTTTCGTTCCGGCCGGGACTCGAACCCAGTACCACGCGCTTGGAACCCAACGGTCTAGCCATTAGGCTATCGGAGCTCTGTCGATGGAAGTCTTAAATATAATAAAAACAAAAAATGCACCTTGGTAATTATTGATTCAAACACTTTGAAATTTACAGGTCGAATAATTAAACTGACTCAGAATTTTTCTCCCTACATAAATAATCAATATTCGCAAAAGAGAAAAATTAAAAAAAAAAGAAGAAGAAATTTCAAATTAGAAACTAAAAGTATACATTGAAGATTTTCGTTCAGGCTGGGACTCGAACCCAGGGCCACTAGCTTGGAAGCCTAACACTCTAGCCATTAGTCTACGGGAGCTCTGTCGGTGGGAGTTTTAAATATAATAAAAACAAAAAATGCACCTTGGTAATTGTTTATTTAAACACTTTGAAATCTTCGTGTCGAAAAATTAAACTGACTCAGAATTTTCTTCCCTACATAAATAATCAATAATTGCAAAGGAAAGAAATTGAAAAAAAAAAGAATTTTCAAATTAGAAAAGAAATATATACATTGAAGATATTCGCTCCGGCTGGGACTCGAACCCAGGCCACTCGCTTGGAAGACCAGCGGTCTAGCCATTAGGCTATCGGAGTTCTGTCGAGCGGAGTCTTACTGCCTGACTGATACTGCCTGACTGACAGACTGACTCACTGACTGACTGATACTGACTGACTGACTCACTGACTGACCGAGACTGACTGACTAACTGCCTGACTGACTGAGACTGGACTGACTGACTGACTGACTGACTGACTAACTGACTGACTGAGACTGACTGCTTGAATCTCTGACTGGCTATTTCCCTGACTGACTGAATGACGAAATGACTGACTGACACTGACTGACTGACTGCTTGACTACCTGACTGACTGCTTGACTGACTAACTGACTGGACAGGACTGACCGACTGACTGACTGACAGACTGACTGAATAAGGATGACTGACAGACTGACTGAATAAGGCTGACTGACTGACTGACCGACAGACTGACTGAATAAGGCTGACCGACTGACTGACTGCCTGACTGACTGACTGACTGAATGACTGTCTGACTGACTGACCGAGACTGACTGACTGACTGACTGAGACTGGACTGGACTGACTGACTGACTGACTGACTGAGACTGACTGACTGCTTTAGTGACTAACTGACTGCACAGGACTGACCGACTGACTGACTGACTGACTGCCTGACTGACTGACTGACTGAATGACTGACTGACTGAGACTAAATGACTGACTGAGTGACTGACTGACTGGACTGACTGACTGAGACTGAATGACTGAGTGCTTGACTGATTGACTGTCAGACTGACTGACTGACTTCGCAAAAAGGAAAAATAAAAAAAAAAGAATTATAAAATTAGAAAAAAATATTTGCATTTAAGATTTCCTTTCCGGCTGGGATTTGAACCCAGGGCGACACTCATGGAAGCCCAACGCTCTCGCCAATATACTATCGGATCTCTGTTGATCGGTGTCTTAATTATAATAAAAACAAAAAATGCACCTTAGTAATTATTGATCTAAAATCTTTGAAATCTAAAGGTCGAATGATTAAACTGACTCAGAATTTTCTTCCGTACATAAATAATCCATATTTGCAAAAGAAAGAAATTGAAAAAAAAAAAGAATCTTCAAATTAGAAGAGAAATATATACATGGAAGATTTTCGTTCCGGCCGGGACTCGAACCCAGTACCACGCGCTTGGAACCCAACGGTCTAGCCATTAGGCTATCGGAGCTCTGTCGATGGAAGTCTTAAATATAATAAAAACAAAAAATGCACCTTGGTAATTATTGATTCAAACACTTTGAAATTTACAGGTCGAATAATTAAACTGACTCAGAATTTTTCTCCCTACATAAATAATCAATATTCGCAAAAGAGAAAAATTAAAAAAAAAGAAGAAGAAATTTCAAATTAGAAACTAAAAGTATACATTGAAGATTTTCGTTCAGGCTGGGACTCGAACCCAGGGCCACTCGCTTGGAAGCCTAACACTCTAGCCATTAGTCTATGGGAGCTCTGTCGGTGGCAGTTTTAAATATAATAAAAACAAAAAATGCACCTTGGTAATTGTTTATTTAAACACTTTGAAATCTTCGTGTCGAAAAATAAAACTGACTCAGAATTTTCTTCCCTACATAAATAATCAATAATTGCAAAGGAAAGAAATTGAAAAAAAAAAGAATTTTCAAATTAGAAAAGAAATATATACATTGAAGATATTCGCTCCGGCTGGGACTCGAACCCAGGCCACTCGCTTGGAAGACCAGCGGTCTAGCCATTAGGCTATCGGAGTTCTGTCGAGCGGAGTCTTACTGCCTGACTGATACTGCCTGACTGACAGACTGACTCACTGACTGACTGATACTGACTGACTGACTCACTGACTGACCGAGACTGACTGACTAACTGCCTGACTGACTGAGACTGGACTGACTGACTGACTGACTGACTGACTGACTAACTGACTGACTGAGACTGACTGACTGACTGCTTGACTCTCTGACTGGCTATTTCACTGACTGACTGAATGACTAAATGACTGACTGACACTGACTGACTGACTGTTTGACTACCTGACTGACTGCTTGACTGACTAACTGACTGGACAGGACTGACTGACTGACTGACTGACTGACACTGACTGACTGCTTTAGTGACTAACTGACTGCACAGGACTGACCGACTGACTGACTGACTGACTGCCTGACTGACTGACTGACTGAATGACTGACTGACTGAGACTAAATGACTGACTGATTGACTGTCAGACTGACTGACTGACTTCGCAAAAGGGAAAAATAAAAAAAAAGAATTATAAAATTAGAAAAAAATATTTGCATTTAGGATTTCCTTTCCGGCCGGGACTCGAACCCAGTACCACGCGCTAGGAACCCAACGGTCTAGCCATTAGGCTATCGGAGCTCTGTCGATGGAAGTCTTAAATATAATAAAAACAAAAAATGCACCTTGGTAATTATTGATTCAAACACTTTGAAATTTACAGGTCGAATAATTAAACTGACTCAGAATTTTTCTCCCTACATAAATAATCAATATTCGCAAAAGAGAAAAATTAAAAAAAAAAGAAGAAGAAATTTCAAATTAGAAACTAAAAGTATACATTGAAGATTTTCGTTCAGGCTGGGACTCGAACCCAGGGCCACTCGCTTGGAAGCCTAACACTCTAGCCATTAGTCTATGGGAGCTCTGTCGGTGGGAGTTTTAAATATAATAAAAACAAAAAATGGACCTTGGTAATTGTTTATTTAAACACTTTGAAATCTTCGTGTCGAAAAATTAAACTGACTCAGAATTTTCTTCCCTACATAAATAATCAATAATTGCAAAGGAAAGAAATTGAAAAAAAAAAGAATTTTCAAATTAGAAAAGAAATATATACATTGAAGATATTCGCTCCGGCTGGGACTCGAACCCAGGCCACTCGCTTGGAAGACCAGCGGTCTAGCCATTAGGCTATCGGAGTTCTGTCGAGCGGAGTCTTACTGCCTGACTGATACTGCCTGACTGACAGACTGACTCACTGACTGACTGATACTGACTGACTGACTCACTGACTGACCGAGACTGACTGACTAACTGCCTGACTGACTGAGACAGGACTGACTGACTGACTGACTGACTGACTAACTGACTGACTGAGACTGACTGACTGACTGCTTGAATCTCTGACTGGCTATTTCCCTGACTGACTGAATGACTAAATGACTGACTGACACTGACTGACTGACTGCTTGACTACCTGACTGACTGCTTGACTGACTAACTGACTGGACAGGACTGACCGACTGACTGACTGACAGACTGACTGAATAAGGATGACTGACAGACTGACTGAATAAGGCTGACTGACTGACTGACCGACAGACTGACTGAATAAGGCTGACCGACTGACTGACTGCCTGACTGACTGACTGACTGAATGACTGTCTGACTGACTGACCGAGACTGACTGACTGACTGACGGAGACTGGACTGGACTGACTGACCGACTGACTGAGACTGGACTGGACTGACTGACTGACTGACTGACTGAGACTGACTGACTGCTTTAGTGACTAACTGACTGCACAGGACTGACCGACTGACTGACTGACTGACTGCCTGACTGACTGACTGACTGAATGACTGACTGACTGAGACTAAATGACTGACTGAGTGACTGACTGACTGGACTGACTGACTGAGACTGAATGACTGAGTGCTTGACTGATTGACTGTCAGACTGACTGACTGACTTCGCAAAAAGGAAAAATAAAAAAAAAAGAATTATAAAATTAGAAAAAAATATTTGCATTTAAGATTTCCTTTCCGGCTGGGATTTGAACCCAGGGCGACACTCATGGAAGCCCAACGCTCTCGCCAATATACTATCGGATCTCTGTTGATCGGTGTCTTAATTATAATAAAAACAAAAAATGCACCTTAGTAATTATTGATCTAAAATCTTTGAAATCTAAAGGTCGAATGATTAAACTGACTCAGAATTTTCTTCCGTACATAAATAATCCATATTTGCAAAAGAAAGAAATTGAAAAAAAAAAGAATCTTCAAATTAGAAGAGAAATATATACATGGAAGATTTTCGTTCCGGCCGGGACTCGAACCCAGTACCACGCGCTTGGAACCCAACGGTCCAGCCATTAGGCTATCGGAGCTCTGTCGATGGAAGTCTTAAATATAATAAAAACAAAAAATGCACCTTGGTAATTATTGATTCAAACACTTTGAAATTTACAGGTCGAATAATTAAACTGACTCAGAATTTTTCTCCCTACATAAATAATCAATATTCGCAAAAGAGAAAAATTAAAAAAAAAGAAGAAGAAATTTCAAATTAGAAACTAAAAGTATACATTGAAGATTTTCGTTCAGGCTGGGACTCGAACCCAGGGCCACTCGCATGGAAGCCTAACACTCTAGCCATTAGTCTATGGGAGCTCTGTCGGTGGGAGTTTTAAATATAATAAAAACAAAAAATGCACCTTGGTAATTGTTTATTTAAACACTTTGAAATCTTCGTGTCGAAAAATTAAACTGACTCAGAATTTTCTTCCCTACATAAATAATCAATAATTGCAAAGGAAAGAAATTGAAAAAAAAAAAGAATTTTCAAATTAGAAAAGAAATATATACATTGATGATATTCGCTCCGGCTGGGACTCGAACCCAGGCCACTCGCTTGGAAGACCAGCGGTCTAGCCATTAGGCTATCGGAGTTCTGTCGAGCGGAGTCTTACTGCCTGACTGATACTGCCTGACTGACAGACTAAATCACTGACTGACTGATACTGACTGACTGACTCACTGACTGACCGAGACTGACTGACTAACTGCCTGACTGACTGAGACTGGACTGACTGACTGACTGACTGACTGACTGACTAACTGACTGACTGAGACTGACTGACTGACTGCTTGACTCTCTGACTGGCTATTTCACTGACTGACTGAATGACTAAATGACTGACTGACACTGACTGACTGACTGCTTGACTACCTGACTGACTGCTTGACTGACTAACTGACTGGACAGGACTGACCGACTGACTGACTGACAGACTGACTGAATAAGGATGACTGACAGACTGACTGAATAAGGCTGACTGACTGACTGACTGACAGACTGACTGAATAAGGCTGACCGACTGACTGACTGCCTGCCTGACTGACTGACTGAATGACTGACTGACTGACTGACCGAGACTGACTGACTGACTGACTGAGACTGGACTGGACTGACTGACTGACTGACTGACTGAGACTGACTGACTGCTTTAGTGACTAACTGACTGCACAGGACTGACCGACTGACTGACTGACTGACTGCCTGACTGACTGACTGACTGAATGACTGACTGACTGAGACTAAATGACTGACTGCTTGACTGACTGGCTGAAGGACTAACTGACTGACTGAGTGACTGACTGACTGGACTGACTGACTGAGACTGAATGACTGAGTGCTTGACTGATTGACTGTCAGACTGACTGACTGACTTCGCAAAAGGGAAAAATAAAAAAAAAGAATTATAAAATTAGAAAAAAATATTTGCATTTAAGATTTCCTTTCCGGCTGGGATTTGAACCCAGGGCGACACTCATGGAAGCCCAACGCTCTCGCCAATATACTATCGGATCTCTGTTGATCGGTGTCTTAATTATAATAAAAACAAAAAATGCACCTTAGTAATTATTGATCTAAAATCTTTGAAATCTAAAGGTCGAATGATTAAACTGACTCAGAATTTTCTTCCTTACATAAATAATCCATATTTGCAAAAGAAAGAAATTGAAAAAAAAAAGAATCTTCAAATTAGAAGAGAAATATATACATGGAAGATTTTCGTTCCGGCCGGGACTCGAACCCAGTACCACGCGCTTGGAACCCAACGGTCTAGCCATTAGGCTATCGGAGCTCTGTCGATGGAAGTCTTAAATATAATAAAAACAAAAAATGCACCTTGGTAATTATTGATTCAAACACTTTGAAATTTACAGGACGAATAATTAAACTGACTCAGAATTTTTCTTTCTACATAAATAATCAATATTCGCAAAAGAGAAAAATTAAAAAAAAAGAAGAAGAAATTTCAAATTAGAAACTAAAAGTATACATTGAAGATTTTCGTTCAGGCTGGGACTCGAACCCAGGGCCACTCGCTTGGAAGCCTAACACTCTAGCCATTAGTCTATGGAAGCTCTGTCGGTGGGAGTTTTAAATATAATAAAAACAAAAAATGCACCTTGGTAATTGTTTATTTAAACACTTTGAAATCTTCGTGTCGAAAAATTAAACTGACTCAGAATTTTCTTCCCTACATAAATAATCAATAATTGCAAAGGAAAGAAATTGAAAAAAAAAAGAATTTTCAAATTAGAAAAGAAATATATACATTGAAGATATTCGCTCCGGCTGGGACTCGAACCCAGGCCACTCGCTTGGAAGACCAGCGGTCTAGCCATTAGGCTATCGGAGTTCTGTCGAGCGGAGTCTTACTGCCTGACTGATACTGCCTGACTGACAGACTGACTCACTGACTGACTGATACTGACTGACTGACTCACTGACTGACCGAGACTGACTGACTAACTGCCTGACTGACTGAGACTGGACTGACTGACTGACTGACTGACTGACTAACTGACTGACTGAGACTGACTGACTGACTGCTTGAATCTCTGACTGGCTATTTCCCTGACTGACTGAATGACTAAATGACTGACTGACACTGACTGACTGACTGCTTGACTACCTGACTGACTGCTTGACTGACTAACTGACTGGACAGGACTGACCGACTGACTGACTGACAGACTGACTGAATAAGGATGACTGACAGACTGACTGAATAAGGCTGACTGACTGACTGACCGACAGACTGACTGAATAAGGCTGACCGACTGACTGACTGCCTGACTGACTGACTGACTGAATGACTGTCTGACTGACTGACCGAGACTGACTGACTGACTGACTGAGACTGGACTGGACTGACTGACTGACTGACTGAGACTGGACTGGACTGACTGACTGACTGACTGACTGAGACTGACTGACTGCTTTAGTGACTAACTGACTGCACAGGACTGACCGACTGACTGACTGACTGACTGCCTGACTGACTGACTGACTGAATGACTGACTGACTGAGACTAAATGACTGACTGAGTGACTGACTGACTGGACTGACTGACTGAGACTGAATGACTGAGTGCTTGACTGATTGACTGTCAGACTGACTGACTGACTTCGCAAAAAGGAAAAATAAAAAAAAAAGAATTATAAAATTAGAAAAAAATATTTGCATTTAAGATTTCCTTTCCGGCTGGGATTTGAACCCAGGGGGACACTCATGGAAGCCCAACGCTCTCGCCAATATACTATCGGATCTCTGTTGATCGGTGTCTTAATTATAATAAAAACAAAAAATTCACCTTAGTAATTATTGATCTAAAATCTTTGAAATCTAAAGGTCGAATGATTAAACTGACTCAGAATTTTCTTCCGTACATAAATAATCCATATTTGCAAAAGAAAGAAATTGAAAAAAAAAAGAATCTTCAAATTAGAAGAGAAATATATACATGGAAGATTTTCGTTCCGGCCGGGACTCGAACCCAGTACCACGCGCTTGGAACCCAACGGTCCAGCCATTAGGCTATCGGAGCTCTGTCGATGGAAGTCTTAAATATAATAAAAACAAAAAATGCACCTTGGTAATTATTGATTCAAACACTTTGAAATTTACAGGTCGAATAATTAAACTGACTCAGAATTTTTCTCCCTACATAAATAATCAATATTCGCAAAAGAGAAAAATTAAAAAAAAAGAAGAAGAAATTTCAAATTAGAAACTAAAAGTATACATTGAAGATTTTCGTTCAGGCTGGGACTCGAACCCAGGGCCACTCGCATGGAAGCCTAACACTCTAGCCATTAGTCTATGGGAGCTCTGTCGGTGGGAGTTTTAAATATAATAAAAACAAAAAATGCACCTTGGTAATTGTTTATTTAAACACTTTGAAATCTTCGTGTCGAAAAATTAAACTGACTCAGAATTTTCTTCCCTACATAAATAATCAATAATTGCAAAGGAAAGAAATTGAAAAAAAAAAAGAATTTTCAAATTAGAAAAGAAATATATACATTGATGATATTCGCTCCGGCTGGGACTCGAACCCAGGCCACTCGCTTGGAAGACCAGCGGTCTAGCCATTAGGCTATCGGAGTTCTGTCGAGCGGAGTCTTACTGCCTGACTGATACTGCCTGACTGACAGACTGACTCACTGACTGACTGATACTGACTGACTGACTCACTGACTGACCGAGACTGACTGACTAACTGCCTGACTGACTGAGACTGGACTGACTGACTGACTGACTGACTGACTGACTAACTGACTGACTGAGACTGACTGACTGACTGCTTGACTCTCTGACTGGCTATTTCACTGACTGACTGAATGACTAAATGACTGACTGACACTGACTGACTGACTGCTTGACTACCTGACTGACTGCTTGACTGACTAACTGACTGGACAGGACTGACCGACTGACTGACTGACAGACTGACTGAATAAGGATGACTGACAGACTGACTGAATAAGGCTGACTGACTGACTGACTGACAGACTGACTGAATAAGGCTGACCGACTGACTGACTGCCTGCCTGACTGACTGACTGAATGACTGACTGACTGACTGACCGAGACTGACTGACTGACTGACTGAGACTGGACTGGACTGACTGACTGACTGACTGACTGAGACTGACTGACTGCTTTAGTGACTAACTGACTGCACAGGACTGACCGACTGACTGACTGACTGACTGCCTGACTGACTGACTGACTGAATGACTGACTGACTGAGACTAAATGACTGACTGCTTGACTGACTGGCTGAAGGACTAACTGACTGACTGAGTGACTGACTGACTGGACTGACTGACTGAGACTGAATGACTGAGTGCTTGACTGATTGACTGTCAGACTGACTGACTGACTTCGCAAAAGGGAAAAATAAAAAAAAAGAATTATAAAATTAGAAAAAAATATTTGCATTTAAGATTTCCTTTCCGGCTGGGATTTGAACCCAGGGCGACACTCATGGAAGCCCAACGCTCTCGCCAATATACTATCGGATCTCTGTTGATCGGTGTCTTAATTATAATAAAAACAAAAAATGCACCTTAGTAATTATTCATCTAAAATCTTTGAAATCTAAAGGTCGAATGATTAAACTGACTCAGAATTTTCTTCCTTACATAAATAATCCATATTTGCAAAAGAAAGAAATTGAAAAAAAAAGAATCTTCAAATTAGAAGAGAAATATATACATGGAAGATTTTCGTTCCGGCCGGGACTCGAACCCAGTACCACGCGCTTGGAACCCAACGGTCTAGCCATTAGGCTATCGGAGCTCTGTCGATGGAAGTCTTAAATATAATAAAAACAAAAAATGCACCTTGGTAATTATTGATTCAAACACTTTGAAATTTACAGGACGAATAATTAAACTGACTCAGAATTTTTCTTTCTACATAAATAATCAATATTCGCAAAAGAGAAAAATTAAAAAAAAAGAAGAAGAAATTTCAAATTAGAAACTAAAAGTATACATTGAAGATTTTCGTTCAGGCTGGGACTCGAACCCAGGGCCACTCGCTTGGAAGCCTAACACTCTAGCCATTAGTCTATGGAAGCTCTGTCGGTGGGAGTTTTAAATATAATAAAAACAAAAAATGCACCTTGGTAATTGTTTATTTAAACACTTTGAAATCTTCGTGTCGAAAAATTAAACTGACTCAGAATTTTCTTCCCTACATAAATAATCAATAATTGCAAAGGAAAGAAATTGAAAAAAAAAAGAATTTTCAAATTAGAAAAGAAATTTATACATTGAAGATATTCGCTCCGGCTGGGACTCGAACCCAGACCACTCGCTTGAAAGACCAGCGGTCTAGCCATTAGGCTATTGGAGTTCTGTCGAGCGGAGTCTTACTGCCTGACTGATACTGCCTGACTGACAGACTGACTCACTGACTGACTGATACTGACTGACTGACTCACTGACTGACCGAGACTGACTGACTAACTGCCTGACTGACTGAGACTGGACTGACTGACTGACTGACTGACTGACTGACTAACTGACTGACTGAGACTGACTGACTGACTGCTTGACTCTCTGACTGGCTATTTCCCTGACTGACTGAATGACTAAATGACTGACTGACACTGACTGACTGACTGCTTGACTACCTGACTGACTGCTTGACTGACTAACTGACTGGACAGGACTGACCAACTGACTGACTGACAGACTGACTGAATAAGGCTGACCGACTGACTGACTGCCTGACTGACTGACTGACTGAATGACTGACTGACTGACTGACCGAGACTGACTGACTGACTGACTGAGACTGGACTGGACTGACTGACTGACTGACTGACTGAGACTGACTGACTGCTTTAGTGACTAACTGACTGCACAGGACTGACCGACTGACTGACTGACTGACTGCCTGACTGACCGACTGACTGACTGACTGACTGCCTGACTGACTGACTGACTGAATGACTGACTGACTGAGACTAAATGACTGACTGCTTGACTGACTGGCTGAAGGACTAACTGACTGACTGAGTGACTGACTGACTGGACTGACTGACTGAGACTGAATGACTGAGTGCTTGACTGATTGACTGTCAGACTGACTGACTGACTTCGCAAAAGGGAAATATAAAAAAAAAGAATTATAAAATTAGAAAAAAATATTTGCATTTAAGATTTCCTTTCCGGCCGGGACTCGAACCCAGTACCACGCGCTAGGAACCCAACGGTCTAGCCATTAGGCTATCGGAGCTCTGTCGATGGAAGTCTTAAATATAATAAAAACAAAAAATGCACCTTGGTAATTATTGATTCAAACACTTTGAAATTTACAGGTCGAATAATTAAACTGACTCAGAATTTTTCTCCCTACATAAATAATCAATATTCGCAAAAGAGAAAAATTAAAAAAAAAAAGAAGAAGAAATTTCAAATTAGAAACTAAAAGTATACATTGAAGATTTTCGTTCAGGCTGGGACTCGAACCCAGGGCCACTCGCTTGGAAGCCTAACACTCTAGCCATTAGTCTATGGGAGCTCTGTCGGTGGGAGTTTTAAATATAATAAAAACAAAAAATGCACCTTGGTAATTGTTTATTTAAACACTTTGAAATCTTCGTGTCGAAAAATTAAACTGACTCAGAATTTTCTTCCCTACATAAATAATCAATAATTGCAAAGGAAAGAAATTGAAAAAAAAAAGAATTTTCAAATTAGAAAAGAAATATATACATTGAAGATATTCGCTCCGGCTGGGACTCGAACCCAGGCCACTCGCTTGGAAGACCAACGGTCTAGCCATTAGGCTATCGGAGTTCTGTCGAGCGGAGTCTTACTGCCTGACTGATACTGCCTGACTGACAGACTGACTCACTGACTGACTGATACTGACTGACTGACTCACTGACTGACCGAGACTGACTGACTAACTGCCTGACTGACTGAGACTGGACTGACTGACTGACTGACTGACTGACTGACTGACTGAGACTGACTGACTGACTGCTTGACTCTCTGACTGGCTATTTCACTGACTGACTGAATGACTAAATGACTGACTGACACTGACTGACTGACTGCTTGACTACCTGACTGACTGCTTGACTGACTAACTGACTGGACAGGACTGACCGACTGACTGACTGACAGACTGACTGAATAAGGATGACTGACAGACTGAATGAATAAGGCTGACTGACTGACTGACTGACAGACTGACTGAATAAGGCTGACCGACTGACTGACTGCCTGCCTGACTGACTGACTGAATGACTGACTGACTGACTGACCGAGACTGACTGACTGACTGACTGAGACTGGACTGGACTGACTGACTGACTGACTGACTGAGACTGACTGACTGCTTTAGTGACTAACTGACTGCACAGGACTGACCGACCGACTGACTGACTGACTGCCTGACTGACTGACTGACTGAATGACTGACTGACTGAGACTAAATGACTGACTGCTTGACTGACTGGCTGAAGGACTAACTGACTGACTGACTGACTGAACTGACTGACTGAGACTGAATGACTGAGTGCTTGACTGATTGACTGTCAGACTGACTGACTGACTTCGCAAAAGGGAAAAATAAAAAAAAAAGAATTATAAAATTTAAAAAAAATATTTGCATTTAAGATTTCCTTTCCGGCTGGGATTTGAACCCAGGGCGACACTCATGGAAGCCCAACGCTCTCGCCAATATACTATCGGATCTCTGTTGATCGGTGTCTTAATTATAATAAAAACAAAAAATGCACCATAGTAATTATTGATCTAAAATCTTTGAAATCTAAAGGTCGAATGATTAAACTGACTCAGAATTTTCTTCCGTACATAAATAATCCATATTTGCAAAAGGAAGAAATTGAAAAAAAAAGAATCTTCAAATTAGAAGAGAAATATATACATGGAAGATTTTCGTTCCGGCCGGGACTCGAACCCAGTACCACGCGATTGGATCCCAACGGTCTAGCCATTAGGCTATCGGAGCTCTGTCGATGGAAGTCTTAAATATAATAAAAACAAAAAATGCACCTTGGTAATTATTGATTCAAACACTTTGAAATTTACAGGTCGAATAATTAAACTGACTCAGAATTTTTCTCCCTGCATAAATAATCAATATTCGCAAAAGAGAAAAATTAAAAAAAAAAAAGAAGAAGAAATTTCAAATTAGAAACTAAAAGTATACATTGAAGATTTTCGTTCAGGCTGGGACTCGAACCCAGGGCCACTCGCTTGGAAGCCTAACACTCTAGCCATTAGTCTATGGGAGCTCTGTCGGTGGGAGTTTTAAATATAATAAAAACAAAAAATGCACCTTGGTAATTGTTTATTTAAACACTTTGAAATCTTCGTGTCGAAAAATTAAACTGACTCAGAATTTTCTTCCCTACATAAATAATCAATAATTGCAAAGGAAAGAAATTGAAAAAAAAAAAAGAATTTTCAAATTAGAAAAGAAATATATACATTGAAGATATTCGCTCCGGCTGGGACTCGAACCCAGGCCACTCGCTTGGAAGACCAGCGGTCTAGCCATTAGGCTATCGGAGTTCTGTCGAGCGGAGTCTTACTGCCTGACTGATACTGCCTGACTGACAGACTGACTCACTGACTGACTGAGACTGGACTGACTGACTAACTGACTGACTGAGACTGACTGACTGACTGCTTGACTCTCTTACTGGCTATTTCACTGACTGACTGAATGACTAAATGACTGACTGACACTGACTGACTGACTGCTTGACTACCTGACTGACTGACCGACTGACTGACTGACAGACTGACTGAATAAGGATGACTGACAGACTGACTGAATAAGGCTGACTGACTGACTGACTGACAGACTGACTGAATAAGGCTGACCGACTGACTGACTGCCTGACTGACTGACTGACTGAATGACTGACTGACTGACTGACCGAGACTGACTGACTGCCTGACTGACTGACTGACTGAATGACTGACTGACTGACTGACCGAGACTGACTGACTGACTGACTGAGACTGGACTGGACTGACTGACTGACTGACTGACTGAGACTGACTGACTGCTTTAGTGACTAACTGACTGCACAGGACTGACCGACTGACTGACTGACTGACTGCCTGACTGACTGACTGACGGAATGACTGACTGACTGAGACTAAATGACTGACTGCTTGACTGACTGGCTAAAGGACTAAGTGACTGACTGAGTGACTGACTGACTGGACTGACTGACTGAGACTGAATGACTGAGTGCTTGACTGATTGACTGTCAGACTGACTGACTGACTTCGCAAAAGGGAAAAATAAAAAAAAAAGAATTATAAAATTAGAAAAAAATATTTGCATTTAAGATTTCCTTTCCGGCTGGGATTTGAACCCAGGGCGACACTCATGGAAGCCCACCGCTCTCGCCAATATACTATCGGATCTCTGTTGATCGGTGTCTTAATTATAATAAAAACAAAAAATGCACCTTAGTAATTATTGATCTAAAATCTTTGAAATCTAAAGGTCGAATGATTAAACTGACTCAGAATTTTCTTCCGTACATAAATAATCCATATTTGCAAAAGGAAGAAATTGAAAAAAAAAAATAATCTTCAAATTAGAAGAGAAATATATACATTGAAGCTTTTCGTTCCCGCCGGGACTCGAACCCAGGCCACTCGCTTGGAAGACCAGCGGTCTAGCCATTAGGCTATCGGAGTTCTTTCGAGCGGAGTCTTACTGCCTGACTGATACTGCCTGACTGACAGACTGACTGACTGAGACTAAATGACTGACTGCTTGACTGACTGGCTGAAGGACTAACTGACTGACTGAGTGACTGACTGACTGGACTGACTGACTGGACTGACTGACTGAGACTGAATGACTGAGTGCTTGACTGATTGACTGTCAGACTGACTGACTGACTTCGCAAAAGGGAAAAATAAAAAAAAAAGAATTATAAAATTAGAAAAAAATATTTGCATTTAAGATTTCCTTTCCGGCCGGGACTCGAACCCAGTACCACGCGCTAGGATCCCAACGGTCTAGCCATTAGGCTATCGGAGCTCTGTCGATGGAAGTCTTAAATATAATAAAAACAAAAAATGCACCTTGGTAATTATTGATTCAAACACTTTGAAATTTACAGGTCGAATAATTAAACTGACTCAGAATTTTTCTCCCTACATAAATAATCAATATTCGCAAAAGAGAAAAATTAAAAAAAAAAGAAGAAGAAATTTCAAATTAGAAACTAAAAGTATACATTGAAGATATTCGCTCCGGCTGGGACTCGAACCCAGGCCACTCGCTTGGAAGACCAGCGGTCTAGCCATTAGGCTATCGGAGCTCTGTCGATGGAAGTCTTAAATATAATAAAAACAAAAAATGCACCTTGGTAATTATTGACTCAAACACTTTGAAATTTACAGGTCGAATAATTAAACTGACTCAGAATTTTTCTCCCTACATAAATAATCAATATTCGCAAAAGAGAAAAATTAAAAAAAAAAGAAGAAGAAATTTCAAATTAGAAACTAAAAGTATACATTGAAGATTTTCGTTCAGGCTGGGACTCGAACCCAGGGCCACTCGCTTGGAAGCCTAACACTCTAGCCATTAGTCTATGGGAGCTCTGTCGGTGGGAGTTTTAAATATAATAAAAACAAAAAAAGCACCTTGGTAATTGTTTATTTAAACACTTTGAAATCTTCGTGTCGAAAAATTAAACTGACTCAGAATTTTCTTCCCTACATAAATAATCAATAATTGCAAAGGAAAGAAATTGAAAAAAAAAGAATTTTCAAATTAGAAGAGAAATATATACATGGAAGATTTTCGTTCCGGCCGGGACTCGAACCCAGTACCACACGCTTGGAACCCAACGGTCTAGCCATTAGGCTATCGGAGCTCTGTCGAGCGGAGTCTTACTGCCTGACTGATACTGCCTGACTGACAGACTGACTCACTGACTGACTGATACTGACTGACTGACTCACTGACTGACCGAGACTGACTGACTAACTGCCTGACTGACTGAGACGGGACTGACTGACTGACTGACTGACTGACTGACTAACTGACTGACTGAGACTGACTGACTGACTGCTTGACTCTCTGACTGGCTATTTCACTGACTGACTGAATGACTAAATGACTGACTGACACTGACTGACTGACTGCTTGACTACCTGACTGACTGCTTGACTGACTAACTGACTGGACAGGACTGACCGACTGACTGACTGACAGACTGACTGAATAAGGGTGACAGACAGACTGACTGAATAAGGCTGACTGACTGACTGACTGACAGACTGACTGAATAAGGCTGACCGACTGACTGACTGACTGACTGACTGACTGAGACTGGACTGGACTGACTGACTGACTGACTGAGACTGACTGACTGACTGACTGAGACTGGACTGAGACTGACTGACTGCTTTAGTGACTAACTGACTGCACAGGACTGACCGACTGACTGCCTGACTGACTGCCTGACTGACTGACTGACTGAATGACTGACTGACTGAGACTAAATGACTGACTGCTTGACTGACTGGCTGAAGGACTAACTGACTGACTGAGTGACTGACTGACTGAACTGACTGACTGAGACTGAATGACTGAGTGCTTGACTGATTGACTGTCAGACTGACTGACTGACTTCGCAAAAGGGAAAAATAAAAAAAAAAGAATTATAAAATTAGAAAAAAATACTTGCATTTAAGATTTCCTTTCCGGCTGGGATTTGAACCCAGGGCGACACTCATGGAAGCCCAACGCTCTCGCCAATATACTATCGGATCTCTGTTGATCGGTGTCTTAATTATAATAAAAACAAAAAATGCACCTTAGTAATTATTGATCTAAAATCTTTGAAATCTAAAGGTCGAATGATTAAACTGACTCAGAATTTTCTTCCGTACATAAATAATCCATATTTGCAAAAGGAAGAAATTGAAAAAAAAAGAATCTTCAAATTAGAAGAGAAATATATACATGGAAGATTTTCGTTCCGGCCGGGACTCGAACCCAGTACCACGCGCTTGGAACCCAACGGTCTAGCCTTTAGGCTATCGGAGCTCTGTCGATGGAAGTCTTAAATATAATAAAAACAAAAAATGCACCTTGGTAATTTTTGATTCAAACACTTTGAAATTTACAGGTCGAATAATTAAACTGACTCAGAATTTTTCTCCCTACATAAATAATCAATATTCGCAAAAGAGAAAAATTAAAAAAAAAAGAAGAAGAAATTTCAAATTAGAAACTAAAAGTATACATTGAAGATTTTCGTTCAGGCTGGGACTCGAACCCAGGGCCACTCGCTTGGAAGCCTAACACTCTAGCCATTAGTCTATGGGAGCTCTGTCGGTGGGAGTTTTAATTATAATAAAAACAAAAAATGCACCTTGGTAATTGTTTATTTAAACACTTTGAAATCTTCGTGTCGAAAAATTAAACTGACTCAGAATTTTCTTCCCTACATAAATAATCAATAATTGCAAAGGAAAGAAATTGAAAAAAAAAAAGAATTTTCAAATTAGAAAAGAAATATATACATTGAAGATATTCGCTCCGGCTGGGACTCGAACCCAGGCCACTCGCTTGGAAGACCAGCGGTCTAGCCATTAGGCTATCGGAGTTCTGTCGAGCGGAGCCTTACTGCCTGACTGATACTGCCTGACTGACAGACTGACTCACTGACTGACTGATACTGACTGACTGACTCACTGACTGACCGAGACTGACTGACTAACTGTCTGACTGACTGAGACTGGACTGACTGACTGACTGACTGACTGACTGACTAACTGACTGACTGAGACTGACTGACTGACTGCTTGACTCTCTGACTGGCTATTTCACTGACTGACTGAATGACTAAATGACTGACTGACACTGACTGACTGACTGCTTGACTACCTGACTGACTGCTTGACTGACTAACTGACTGGACAGGACTGACCGACTGACTGACTGACAGACTGACTGAATAAGGATGACTGACAGACTGACTGAATAAGGCTGACTGACTGTCTGACTGACAGACTGACTGAATAAGGCTGACCGACTGACTGACTGCCTGACTGACTGACTGACTGAATGACTGACTGACTGACTGACCGAGACTGACTGACTGACTGACTGAGACTGGACTGGACTGACTGACTGACTGACTGACTGAGACTGACTGACTGCTTTAGTGACTAACTGACTGCACAGGACTGACCGACTGACTGACTGACTGACTGCCTGACTGACTGACTGACTGAATGACTGACTGACTGAGACTAAATGACTGACTGCTTGACTGACTGGCTGAAGGACTAACTGACTGACTGAGTGACTGACTGACTGAACTGACTGACTGAGACTGAATGACTGAGTGCTTGACTGATTGACTGTCAGACTGACTGACTGACTTCGCAAAAGGGAAAAATAAAAAAAAAAGAATTATAAAATTAGAAAAAAATATTTGCATTTAAGATTTCCTTTCCGGCTGGGATTTGAACCCAGGGCGACACTCATGGAAGCCCAACGCTCTCGCCAATATACTATCGGATCTCTGTTGATCGGTGTCTTAATTATAATAAAAACAAAAAATGCACCTTAGTAATTATTAATCTAAAATCTTTGAAATCTAAAGGTCGAATGATTAAACTGACTCAGAATTTTCTTCCGTACATAAATAATCCATATTTGCAAAAGGAAGAAATTGAAAAAAAAAGAATCTTCAAATTAGAAGAGAAATATATACATGGAAGATTTTCGTTCCGGCCGGGACTCGAACCCAGTACCACGCGCTTGGATCCCAACGGTCTAGCCATTAGGCTATCGGAGCTCTGTCGATGGAAGTCTTAAATATAATAAAAACAAAAAATGCACCTTGGTAATTATTGATTCAAACACTTTGAAATTTACAGGTCGAATAATTAAACTGACTCAGAATTTTTCTCCCTACATAAATAATCAATATTCGCAAAAGAGAAAAATTAAAAAAAAAAAGAAGAAGAAATTTCAAATTAGAAACTAAAAGTATACATTGAAGATTTTCGTTCAGGCTGGGACTCGAACCCAGGGCCACTCGCTTGGAAGCCTAACACTCTAGCCATTAGTCTATGGGAGCTCTGTCGGTGGGAGTTTTAAATATAATAAAAACAAAAAATGCACCTTGGTAATTGGTTTATTTAAACACTTTGAAATCTTCGTGTCGAAAAATTAAACTGACTCAGAATTTTCTTCCCTACATAAATAATCAATAATTGCAAAGGAAAGAAATTGAAAAAAAAAAAGAATTTTCAAATTAGAAAAGAAATATATACATTGAAGCTATTCGCTCCGGCTGGGACTCGAACCCAGGCCACTCGCTTGGAAGAATAGCGGTCTAGCCATTAGGCTATCGGAGTTCTGTCGAGCGGAGTCTTACTGCCTGACTGATACTGCCTGACTGACAGACTGACTCACTGACTGACTGATACTGACTGACTGACTCACTGACTGACCGAGACTGACTGACTAACTGCCTGACTGACTGAGACTGGACTGACTGACTGACTGACTGACTGACTGACTGACTAACTGACTGACTGAGACTGACTGACTGATTGCTTGACTCTCTGACTGGCTATTTCACTGACTGACTGAATGACTAAATGACTGACTGACACTGACTGACTGACTGCTTAACTACCTGACTGACTGCTTGACTGACTAACTGACTGGACAGGACTGACCGACTGACTGACTGACAGACTGACTGAATAAGGATGACTGACAGACTGACTGAATAAGGCTGACTGACTGACTGACTGACAGACTGACTGAATAAGGCTGACCGACTGACTGACTGCCTGACTGACTGACTGACTGACTGACTGACCGAGACTGACTGACTGACTGACTGAGACTGGACTGGACTGACTGACTGACTGACTGACTGAGACTGACTGACTGCTTTAGTGACTAACTGACTGCACAGGACTGACCGACTGACTGACTGACTGACTGCCTGACTGAATGACTGACTGACTGAGACTAAATGACTGACTGCTTGACTGACTGGCTGAAGGACTAACTGACTGACTGAGTGACTGACTGACTGGACTGACAGACTGAGACTGAATGACTGAGTGCTTGACTGATTGACTGTCAGACTGACTGACTGACTTCGCAAAAGGGAAAAATAAAAAAAAAAGAATTATAAAATTAGAAAAAAATATTTGCATTTAAGATTTCCTTTCCGGCCGGGACTCGAACCCAGTACCACGCGCTAGGAACCCAACGGTCTAGCCATTAGGCTATCGGAGCTCTGTCGATGGAAGTCTTAAATATAATAAAAACAAAAAATGCACCTTGGTAATTATTGATTCAAACACTTTGAAATTTACAGGTCGAATAATTAAACTGACTCAGAATTTTTCTCCCTACATAAATAATCAATATTCGCAAAAGAGAGAAATTAAAAAAAAATGAAGAAGAAATTTCAAATTAGAAACTAAAAGTATACATTGAAGATTTTCGTTCAGGCTGGGACTCGAACCCAGGGCCACTCGCTTGGAAGCCTAACACTCTAGCCATTAGTCTATGGGAGCTCTGTCGGTGGGCGTTTTAAATATAATAAAAACAAAAAATGCACCTTGGTAATTGTTTATTTAAACACTTTGAAATCTTCGTGTCGAAAAATTAAACTGACTCAGAATTTTCTTCCCTACATAAATAATCAATAATTGCAAAGGAAAGAAATTGAAAAAAAAGAATTTTCAAATTAGAAAAGAAATATATTCATTGAAGATATTCGCTCCGGCTGGGACTCGAACCCAGGCCACTCGCTTGGAAGACCAGCGGTCTAGCCATTAGGCTATCGGAGTTCTGTCCAGCGGAGTCTTACTGCCTGACTGACAGACTGACTCACTGACTGACCGAGACTGACTGACTGACTCACTGACTGACCGAGACTGACTGACTAACTGCCTGACTGACTGAGACTGGACTGACTGACTGACTGACTGACTGACTGACTGAGACTGGACTGACTGACTGACTGACTGACTGACTGACTAACTGACTGACTGAGACTGACTGACTGATTGCTTGACTCTCTGACTGGCTATTTCACTGACTGACAGACTGACTCACTGACTGACTGATACTGACTGACTGACTCACTGACTGACCGAGACTGACTGACTAACTGCCTGAATGACTGAGACTGGACTGACTGACTGACTGACTGACTGACTGACTAACTGACTGACTGAGACTGACTGACTGACTGCTTGACTCTCTGACTGGCTATTTCACTGACTGACTGAATGACTAAATGACTGACTGACACTGACTGACTGACTGCTTGACTACCTGACTGACTGCTTGACTGACTAACTGACTGGACAGGACTGACCGACTGACTGACAGACTGACTGAATAAGGATGACTGACGGACTGACTGAATAAGGCTGACTGACTGACTGACTGACAGACTGACTGAATAAGGCTGACCGACTGACTGACTGCCTGACTGACTGACTGACTGACTGACTGACTGACTGACTGACCGAGACTGACTGACTGACTGACTGAGACTGGACTGGACTGACTGACTGACTGACTGACTGAGACGAACTGACTGCTTTAGTGACTAACTGACTGCACAGGACTGACCGACTGACTGACTGACTGACTGCCTGACTGACTGACTGACTGAATGACTGACTGACTGAGACTAAATGACTGACTGCTTGACTGACTGGCTGAAGGACTAACTGACTGACTGAGTGACTGACTGACTGGACTGACAGACTGAGACTGAATGACTGAGTGCTTGACTGATTGACTGTCAGACTGACTGACTGACTTCGCAAAAGGGAAAAATAAAAAAAAAAGAATTATAAAATTAGAAAAAAATATTTGCATTTTAGATTTCCTTTCCGGCCGGGACTCGAACCCAGTACCACGCGCTAGGAACCCAACGGTCTAGCCATTAGGCTATCGGTGCTCTGTCGTGGAAGTCTTAAATATAATAAAAACAAAAAATGCACCTTGGTAATTATTGATTCAAACACTTTGAAACTTACAGGTCGAATAATTAAACTGACTCAGAATTTTTCTCCCTACATAAATAATCAATATTCGCAAAAGAGAAAAATTAAAAAAAAAGAAGAAGAAATTTCAAATTAGAAACTAAAAGTATACATTGAAGATTTTCGTTCAGGCTGGGACTCGAACCCAGGGCCACTCGCTTGGAAGCCTAACACTCTAGCCATTAGTCTATGGGAGCTCTGTCGGTGGGAGTTTTAAATATAATAAAAACAAAAAATGCACCTTGGTAATTGTTTATTTAAACACTTTGAAATCTTCGTGTCGAAAAATTAAACTGACTCAGAATTTTCTTCCCTACATAAATAATCAATAATTGCAAAGGAAAGAAATTGAAAAAAAAAAGAATTTTCAAATTAGAAAAGAAATATATACATTGAAGATATTCACTCCGGCTGGGACTCGAACCCAGGCCACTCGCTTGGAAGACCAGCGGTCAAGCCATTAGGCTATCGGAGTTCTGTCGAGCGGAGTCTTACTGCCTGACTGATACTGCCTGACTGACAGACTGACTCACTGACTGACTGATACTGACTGACTGACTCACTGACTGACCGAGACTGACTGACTAACTGCCTGACTGACTGAGACTGGACTGACTGACTGACTGACTGACTGACTAACTGACTGACTGAGACTGACTGACTGATTGCTTGACTCTCTGACTGGCTATTTCACTGACTGACTGAATGACTAAATGACTGACTGACACTGACTGACTGACTGCTTGACTACCTGACTGACTGCTTGACTGACTAACTGACTGGACAGGACTGACCGACTGACTGACTGACAGACTGACTGAATAAGGATGACTGACGGACTGACTGAATAAGGCTGACTGACTGACTGACTGACAGACTGACTGAATAAGGCTGACCGACTGACTGACTGCCTGACTGACTGACTGACTGACTGACTGACTGACTGACTGACCGAGACTGACTGACTGACTGACTGACTGACTGACTGACTGACCGAGACTGACTGACTGACTGACTGAGACTGGACTGGACTGACTGACTGACTGACTGACTGAGACTGACTGACTGCTTTAGTGACTAACTGACTGCACAGGACTGACCGACTGACTGACTGACTGACTGCCTGACTGACCGACTGATTGAATGACTGACTGACTGAGACTAAATGACTGACTGCTTGACTGACTGGCTGAAGGACTAACTGACTGACTGAGTGACTGACTGACTGACTGACTGACTGAGACTGAATGACTGAGTGCTTGACTGATTGACTGTCAGACTGACTGACTGACTTCGCAAAAGGGAAAAATAAAAAAAAAGAATTATAAAATTAGAAAAAAATATTTGCATTTAAGATTTCCTTTCCGGCCGGGACTCGAACCCAGTACCACGCGCTAGGAACCCAACGGTCTAGCCATTAAGCTATCGGTGCTCTGTCGTGGAAGTCTTAAATATAATAAAAACAAAAAATGCACCTTGGTAATTATTGATTCAAACACTTTGAAACTTACAGGTCGAATAATTAAACTGACTCAGAATTTTTCTCCCTACATAAATAATCAATATTCGCAAAAGAGAAAAATTAAAAAAAAAGAAGAAGAAATTTCAAATTAGAAACTAAAAGTATACATTGAAGATTTTCGTTCAGGCTGGGACTCGAACCCAGGGCCACTCGCTTGGAAGCCTAACACTCTAGCCATTAGTCTATGGGAGCTCTGTCGGTGGGAGTTTTAAATATAATAAAAACAAAAAATGCACCTTGGTAATTGTTTATTTAAACACTTTGAAATCTTCGTGTCGAAAAATTAAACTGACTCAGAATTTTCTTCCCTACATAAATAATCAATAATTGCAAAGGAAAGAAATTGAAAAAAAAAAGAATTTTCAAATTAGAAAAGAAATATATACATTGAAGATATTCACTCCGGCTGGGACTCGAACCCAGGCCACTCGCTTGGAAGACCAGCGGTCTAGCCATTAGGCTATCGGAGTTCTGTCGAGCGGAGTCTCACTGCCTGACTGATACTGCCTGACTGACAGACTGACTCACTGACTGACTGATACTGACTGACTGACTCACTGACTGACCGAGACTGACTGACTAACTGCCTGACTGACTGAGACTGGACTGACTGACTGACTGACTGACTAACTGACTGACTGAGACTGACTGACTGATTGCTTGACTCTCTGACTGGCTATTTCACTGACTGACTGAATGACTAAATGACTGACTGACACTGACTGACTGACTGCTTGACTACCTGACTGACTGCTTGACTGACTAACTGACTGGACAGGACTGACCGACTGACTGACTGACAGACTGACTGAATAAGGATGACTGACGGACTGACTGAATAAGGCTGACTGACTGACTGACTGACAGACTGACTGAATAAGGCTGACCGACTGACTGACTGCCTGACTGACTGACTGACTGACTGACTGACTGACTGACTGACCGAGACTGACTGACTGACTGACTGAGACTGGACTGGACTGACTGACTGACTGACTGACTGAGACTGACTGACTGCTTTTGTGACTAACTGACTGCACAGGACTGACCGACTGACTGACTGACTGCCTGACTGACTGACTGACTGAATGACTGACTGACTGAAACTAAATGACTGACTGCTTGACTGACTGGCTGAAGGACTAACTGACTGACTGAGTGACTGACTGACTGGACTGACTGACTGAGACTGAATGACTGAGTGCTTGACTGATTGACTGTCAGACTGACTGACTGACTTCGCAAAAGGGAAAAATAAAAAAAAGAATTATTAAATTAGAAAAAAATATTTGCATTTAAGATTTCCTTTCCGGCCGGGACTCGAACCCAGTACCACGCGCTAGGAACCCAACGGTCTAGCCATTAGGCTATCGGTGCTCTGTCGATGGAAGTCTTAAATATAATAAAAACAAAAAATGCACCTTGGTAATTATTGATTCAAACACTTTGAAATTTACAGGTCGAATAATTAAACTGACTCAGAATTTTTCTCCCTACATAAATAATCAATATTCGCAAAAGAGAAAAAAGAAAAAAAAAGAAGAAGAAATTTCAAATTAGAAACTAAAAGTATACATTGAAGATTTTCGTTCAGGCTGGGACTCGAACCCAGGGCCACTCGCTTGGAAGCCTAACACTCTAGCCATTAGTCTATGGGAGCTCTGTCGGTGGGAGTTTTAAATATAATAAAAACAAAAAATGCACCTTGGTAATTGTTTATTTAAACACTTTGAAATCTTCGTGTCGAAAAATTAAACTGACTCAGAATTTTCTTCCCTACATAAATAATCAATAATTGCAAAGGAAAGAAATTGAAAAAAAAAAAAGAATTTTCAAATTAGAAAAGAAATATATACATTGAAGATATTCGCTCCGGCTGGGACTCGAACCCAGGCCACTCGCTTGGAAGACCAGCGGTCTAGCCATTAGGCTATCGGAGCTCTGTCGAGCGGAGTCTTACTGCCTGACTGATACTGCCTGACTGACAGACTGACTCACTGACTGACTGATACTGACTGACTGACTCACTGACTGACCGAGACTGACTGACTAACTGCCTGACTGACTGAGACTGGACTGACTGACTGACTGACTGACTGACTAACTGACTGACTGAGACTGACTGACTGATTGCTTGACTCTCTGACTGGCTATTTCACTGACTGACTGAATGACTAAATGACTGACTGCTTGACTACCTGACTGACTGCTTGACTGACTAACTGACTGGACAGGACTGACCGACTGACTGACTGACAGACTGACTGAATAAGGATGACTGACAGACTGACTGAATAAGGCTGACTGACTGACTGACTGACAGACTGACTGAATAAGGCTGACCGACTGACTGACTGCCTGACTGACTGACTGACTGACTGACTGATTGACCGAGACTGACTGACTGACTGACTGAGACTGGACTGGACTGACTGACTGACTGACTGACTGAGACTGACTGACTGCTTTAGTGACTAACTGACTGCACAGGACTGACCGACTGACTGACTGACTGACTGCCTGACTGAATGACTGACTGACTGAGACTAAATGACTGACTGCTTGACTGACTGGCTGAAGGACTAACTGACTGACTGAGTGACTGACTGACTGGACTGACTGACTGAGACTGAATGACTGAGTGCTTGACTGATTGACTGTCAGACTGACTGACTGACTTCGCAAAAGGGAAAAATAAAAAAAAAAGAATTATAAAATTAGAAAAAAATATTTGCATTTAAGATTTCCTTTCCGGCCGGGACTCGAACCCGGTACCACGCGCTAGGAACCCAACGGTCTAGCCATTAGGCTATCGGAGCTCTGTCGATGGAAATCTTAAATATAATAAAAACAAAAAATGCACCTTGGTAATTATTGATTCAAACACTTTGAAATTTACAGGTCGAATAATTAAACTGACTCAGAATTTTTCTCCCTACATAAATAATCAATATTCGCAAAAGAGAAAAATTAAAAAAAAAAGAAGAAGAAATTTCAAATTAGAAACTAAAAGTATACATTGAAGATTTTCGTTCAGGCTGGGACTCGAACCCAGGGCCACTCGCTTGGAAGCCTAACACTCTAGCCATTAGTCTATGGGAGCTCTGTCGGTGGGAGTTTTAAATATAATAAAAACAAAAAATGCACCTTGGTAATTGTTTATTTAAACACTTTGAAATCTTCGTGTCGAAAAATTAAACTGACTCAGAATTTTCTTCTCTACATAAATAATCAATAATTGCAAAGGAAAGAAATTGAAAAAAAAGAATTTTCAAATTAGAAAAGAAATATATTCATTGAAGATATTCGCTCCGGCTGGGACTCGAACCCAGGCCACTCGCTTGGAAGACCAGCGGTCTAGCCATTAGGCTATCGGAGTTCTGTCCAGCGGAGTCTTACTGCCTGACTGACAGACTGACTCACTGACTGACTGATACTGACTGACTGACTCACTGACTGACCGAGACTGACTGACTAACTGCCTGACTGACTGAGACTGGACTGACTGACTGACTAACTGACTGACTGAGACTGACTGACTGATTGCTTGATTCTCTGACTGGCTATTTCACTGACTGACAGACTGACTCACTGACTGACTGATACTGACTGACTGACTCACTGACTGACCGAGACTGACTGACTAACTGCCTGACTGACTGAGACTGGACTGACTGACTGACTGACTGACTGACTGACTAACTGACTGACTGAGACTGACTGACTGACTGCTTGACTCTCTGACTGGCTATTTCACTGACTGACTGAATGACTAAATGACTGACTGACACTGACTGACTGACTGCTTGACTACCTGACTGACTGCTTGACTGACTAACTGACTGGACAGGACTGACCGACTGACTGACTGACTGAATAAGGATGACTGACGGACTGACTGAATAATGCTGACTGACTGACTGACAGACTGACTGAATAAGGCTGACCGACTGACTGACTGCCTGACTGACTGACTGACTGACTGACTGACCGAGACTGACTGACTGACTGACTGAGACTGGACTGGACTGACTGACTGTTTGACTGACTGAGACTGACTGACTGCTTTAGTGACTAACTGACTGCACAGGACTGACCGACTGACTGACTGACTGACTGCCTGACTGACTGACTGACTGAATGACTGACTGACTGAGACTAAATGACTGACTGCTTGACTGACTGGCTGAAGGACTAACTGACTGACTGAGTGACTGACTGACTGGACTGACTGACTGAGACTGAATGACTGAGTGCTTGACTGATTGACTGTCAGACTGACTGACTGACTTCGCAAAAGGGAAAAATAATAAAAAAAGAATTATAAAATTAGAAAAAAATATTTGCATTTAAGATTTCCTTTCCGGCCGGGACTCGAACCCAGTACCACGCGCTAGGAACCCAACGGTCTAGCCATTAGGCTATCGGTGCTCTGTCGATGGAAGTCTTAAATATAATAAAAACAAAAAATGCACCTTGGTAATTATTGATTCAAACACTTTGAAACTTACAGGTCGAATAATTAAACTGACTCAGAATTTTTCTCCCTACATAAATAATCAATATTCGCAAAAGAGAAAAATTAAAAAAAAAGAAGAAGAAATTTCAATTTAGAAACTAAAAGTATACATTGAAGATTTTCTTTCAGGCTGGGACTCGAACCCAGGGCCACTCGCGTGGAAGCCTAACACTCTAGCCATTAGTCTATGGGAGCTCTGTCGGTGGGAGTTTTAAATATAATAAAAACAAAATATGCACCTTGGTAATTGTTTATTTAAACACTTTGAAATCTTCGTGTCGAAAAATTAAACTGACTCAGAATTTTCTTCCCTACATAAATAATCAATATTCGCAAAAGAGAAAAATTAAAAAAAAAGAAGAAGAAATTTCAAATTAGAAACTAAAACTATACATTGAAGATTTTCGTTCAGGCTGGGACTCGAACCCAGGGCCACTCGCTTGGAAGCCTAACACTCTAGCCATTAGTCTATGGGAGCTCTGTCGGTGGGAGTTTTAAATATAATAAAAACAAAAAATGCACCTTGGTAATTGTTTAT
The DNA here is from genome assembly GCF_026930045.1 of Uloborus diversus. Classification (NCBI taxonomy): domain Eukaryota; kingdom Metazoa; phylum Arthropoda; class Arachnida; order Araneae; family Uloboridae; genus Uloborus; species Uloborus diversus. The sequence continues at coordinate 110,445 of NW_026558494.1, read as the reverse complement.
TTAAACACTTTGAAATCTTCGTGTCGAAAAATTAAACTGACTCAGAATTTTCTTCCCTACATAAATAATCAATAATTGCAAAGGAAAGAAATTGAAAAAAAAAAGAATTTTCAAATTAGAAAAGAAATATATACATTGAAGATATTCGCTCCGGCTGGGACTCGAACCCAGGCCACTCGCTTGGAAGACCAACGGTCTAGCCATTAGGCTATCGGAGTTCTGTCGAGCGGAGTCTTACTGCCTGACTGATACTGCCTGACTGACAGACTGACTCACTGACTGACTGATACTGACTGACTGACTCACTGACTGAACGAGACTGACTGACTAACTGCCTGACTGACTGAGACTGGACTGACTGACTGACTGACTGACTGACTGACTAACTGACTGACTGAGACTGACTGACTGATTGCTTGACTCTCTGACTGGCTATTTCACTGACTGACTGAATGACTAAATGACTGACTGACACTGACTGACTGACTGCTTGACTACCTGACTGACTGCTTGACTGACTAACTGACTGGACAGGACTGACCGACTGACTGACTGACTGAATAAGGATGACTGACGGACTGACTGAATAAGGCTGACTGACTGACTGACTGACTGACTGACTGAGACTGACTGACTGACTGACTGAGACTGGACTGGACTGACTGACTGACTGACTGACTGAGACTGACTGACTGCTTTAGTGACTAACTGACTGCACAGGACTGACCGACTGACTGACTGACTGACTGCCTGACTGACTGAATGACTGACTGACTGAGACTAAATGACTGACTGCTTGACTGACTGGCTGAAGGACTAACTGACTGACTGAGTGACTGACTGACTGGACTGACTGACTGAGACTGAATGACTGAGTGCTTGACTGATTGACTGTCAGACTGACTGACTGACTTCGCAAAAGGGAAAAATAAAAAAAAAGAATTATAAAATTAGAAAAAAATATTTGCATTTAAGATTTCCTTTCCGGCCGGGACTCGAACCCAGTACCACGCGCTAGGAACCCAACGGTCTAGCCATTAGGCTATCGGTGCTCTGTCGATGGAAGTCTTAAATATAATAAAAACAAAAAATGCACCTTGGTAATTATTGATTCAAACACTTTGAAACTTACAGGTCGAATAATTAAACTGACTCAGAATTTTTCTCCCTACATAAATAATGAATATTCGCAAAAGAGAAAAATTAAAAAAAAAGAAGAAGAAATTTCAAATTAGAAACTAAAAGTATACATTGAAGATTTTCGTTCAGGCTGGGACTCGAACCCAGGGCCACTCGCTTGGAAGCCTAACACTCTAGCCATTAGTCTATGGGAGCTCTGTCGGTGGGAGTTTTAAATATAATAAAAACAAAAAATGCACCTTGGTAATTGTTTATTTAAACACTTTGAAATCTTCGTGTCGAAAAATTAAACTGACTCAGAATTTTCTTCCCTACATAAATAATCAATAATTGCAAAGGAAAGAAATTGAAAAAAAAAAAAGAATTTTCAAATTAGAAAAGAAATATATACATTGAAGATATTCGCTCCGGCTGGGACTCGAACCCAGGCCACTCGCTTGGAAGACCAGCGGTCTAGCCATTAGGCTATCGGAGTTCTGTCGAGCGGAGTCTTACTGCCTGACTGATACTGCCTGACTGACAGACTGACTCACTGACTGACTGATACTGACTGACTGACTCACTGACTGACCGAGACTGACTGACTAACTGCCTGACTGACTGAGACTGGACTGACTGACTGACTGACTGACTGACTAACTGACTGACTGAGACTGACTGACTGATTGCTTGACTCTCTGACTGGCTATTTCACTGACTGACTGAATGACTAAATGACTGACTGACACTGACTGACTGACTGCTTGACTACCTGACTGACTGCTTGACTGACTAACTGACTGGACAGGACTGACCGACTGACTGACTGACAGACTGACTGAATAAGGATGACTGACGGACTGACTGAATAAGGCTGACTGACAGACTGACTGAATAAGGCTGACCGACTGACTGACTGCCTGACTGACTGACTGACTGACTGACTGACTGACTGACTGACCGAGACTGACTGACTGACTGACTGAGACTGGACTGGACTGACTGACTGACTGACTGACTGACTGAGACTGACTGACTGCTTTAGTGACTAACTGACTGCAGAGGACTGACCGACTGACTGACTGACTGACTGCCTGACTGACTGACTGACTGAATGACTGACTGACTGAGACTAAATGACTGACTGCTTGACTGACTGGCTGAAGGACTAACTGACTGACTGAGTGACTGACTGACTGACTGACTGAGACTGAATGACTGAGTGCTTGACTGATTGACTGTCAGACTGACTGACTGACTTCGCAAAAGGGAAAAATAAAAAAAAAAAGAATTATAAAATTAGAAAAAAATATTTGCATTTAAGATTTCCTTTCCGGCCGGGACTCGAACCCAGTACCACGCGCTAGGAACCCAACGGTCTAGCCATTAGGCTATCGGTGCTCTGTCGTGGAAGTCTTAAATATAATAAAAACAAAAAATGCACCTTGGTAATTATTGATTCAAACACTTTGAAACTTACAGGTCGAATAATTAAACTGACTCAGAATTTTTCTCCCTACATAAATAATCAATATTCGCAAAAGAGAAAAATTTAAAAAAAAGAAGAAGAAATTTTAAATTAGAAACTAAAAGTATACATTGAAGATTTTCGTTCAGGCTGGAACTCGAACCCAGGGCCACTCGCTTGGCAGCCTAACACTCTAGCCATTAGTCTATGGGAGCTCTGTCGGTGGGAGTTTTAAATATAATAAAAACAAAAAATGCACCTTGGTAATTGTTTATTTAAACACTTTGAAATCTTCGTGTCGAAAAATTAAACTGACTCAGAATTTTCTTCTCTACATAAATAATCAATAATTGCAAAGGAAAGAAATTGAAAAAAAAGAATTTTCAAATTAGAAAAGAAATATATTCATTGAAGATATTCGCTCCGGCTGGGACTCGAACCCAGGCCACTCGCTTGGAAGACCAGCGGTCTAGCCATTAGGCTATCGGAGTTCTGTCCAGCGGAGTCTTACTGCCTGACTGACAGACTGACTCACTGACTGACTGATACTGACTGACTGACTCACTGACTGACCGAGACTGACTGACTAACTGCCTGACTGACTGAGACTGGACTGACTGACTGACTAACTGACTGACTGAGACTGACTGACTGATTGCTTGATTCTCTGACTGGCTATTTCACTGACTGACAGACTGACTCACTGACTGACTGATACTGACTGACTGACTCACTGACTGACCGAGACTGACTGACTAACTGCCTGACTGACTGAGACTGGACTGACTGACTGACTGACTGACTGACTGACTAACTGACTGACTGAGACTGACTGACTGACTGCTTGACTCTCTGACTGGCTATTTCACTGACTGACTGAATGACTAAATGACTGACTGACACTGACTGACTGACTGCTTGACTACCTGACTGACTGCTTGACTGACTAACTGACTGGACAGGACTGACCGACTGACTGACTGACTGAATAAGGATGACTGACGGACTGACTGAATAATGCTGACTGACTGACTGACAGACTGACTGAATAAGGCTGACCGACTGACTGACTGCCTGACTGACTGACTGACTGACTGACTGACCGAGACTGACTGACTGACTGACTGAGACTGGACTGGACTGACTGACTGTTTGACTGACTGAGACTGACTGACTGCTTTAGTGACTAACTGACTGCACAGGACTGACCGACTGACTGACTGACTGACTGCCTGACTGACTGACTGACTGAATGACTGACTGACTGAGACTAAATGACTGACTGCTTGACTGACTGGCTGAAGGACTAACTGACTGACTGAGTGACTGACTGACTGGACTGACTGACTGAGACTGAATGACTGAGTGCTTGACTGATTGACTGTCAGACTGACTGACTGACTTCGCAAAAGGGAAAAATAATAAAAAAAGAATTATAAAATTAGAAAAAAATATTTGCATTTAAGATTTCCTTTCCGGCCGGGACTCGAACCCAGTACCACGCGCTAGGAACCCAACGGTCTAGCCATTAGGCTATCGGTGCTCTGTCGATGGAAGTCTTAAATATAATAAAAACAAAAAATGCACCTTGGTAATTATTGATTCAAACACTTTGAAACTTACAGGTCGAATAATTAAACTGACTCAGAATTTTTCTCCCTACATAAATAATCAATATTCGCAAAAGAGAAAAATTAAAAAAAAAGAAGAAGAAATTTCAATTTAGAAACTAAAAGTATACATTGAAGATTTTCTTTCAGGCTGGGACTCGAACCCAGGGCCACTCGCGTGGAAGCCTAACACTCTAGCCATTAGTCTATGGGAGCTCTGTCGGTGGGAGTTTTAAATATAATAAAAACAAAATATGCACCTTGGTAATTGTTTATTTAAACACTTTGAAATCTTCGTGTCGAAAAATTAAACTGACTCAGAATTTTCTTCCCTACATAAATAATCAATATTCGCAAAAGAGAAAAATTAAAAAAAAAGAAGAAGAAATTTCAAATTAGAAACTAAAACTATACATTGAAGATTTTCGTTCAGGCTGGGACTCGAACCCAGGGCCACTCGCTTGGAAGCCTAACACTCTAGCCATTAGTCTATGGGAGCTCTGTCGGTGGGAGTTTTAAATATAATAAAAACAAAAAATGCACCTTGGTAATTGTTTATTTAAACACTTTGAAATCTTCGTGTCGAAAAATTAAACTGACTCAGAATTTTCTTCCCTACATAAATAATCAATAATTGCAAAGGAAAGAAATTGAAAAAAAAAAGAATTTTCAAATTAGAAAAGAAATATATACATTGAAGATATTCGCTCCGGCTGGGACTCGAACCCAGGCCACTCGCTTGGAAGACCAACGGTCTAGCCATTAGGCTATCGGAGTTCTGTCGAGCGGAGTCTTACTGCCTGACTGATACTGCCTGACTGACAGACTGACTCACTGACTGACTGATACTGACTGACTGACTCACTGACTGAACGAGACTGACTGACTAACTGCCTGACTGACTGAGACTGGACTGACTGACTGACTGACTGACTGACTGACTAACTGACTGACTGAGACTGACTGACTGATTGCTTGACTCTCTGACTGGCTATTTCACTGACTGACTGAATGACTAAATGACTGACTGACACTGACTGACTGACTGCTTGACTACCTGACTGACTGCTTGACTGACTAACTGACTGGACAGGACTGACCGACTGACTGACTGACTGAATAAGGATGACTGACGGACTGACTGAATAAGGCTGACTGACTGACTGACTGACTGACTGACTGAGACTGACTGACTGACTGACTGAGACTGGACTGGACTGACTGACTGACTGACTGACTGAGACTGACTGACTGCTTTAGTGACTAACTGACTGCACAGGACTGACCGACTGACTGACTGACTGACTGCCTGACTGACTGAATGACTGACTGACTGAGACTAAATGACTGACTGCTTGACTGACTGGCTGAAGGACTAACTGACTGACTGAGTGACTGACTGACTGGACTGACTGACTGAGACTGAATGACTGAGTGCTTGACTGATTGACTGTCAGACTGACTGACTGACTTCGCAAAAGGGAAAAATAAAAAAAAAGAATTATAAAATTAGAAAAAAATATTTGCATTTAAGATTTCCTTTCCGGCCGGGACTCGAACCCAGTACCACGCGCTAGGAACCCAACGGTCTAGCCATTAGGCTATCGGTGCTCTGTCGATGGAAGTCTTAAATATAATAAAAACAAAAAATGCACCTTGGTAATTATTGATTCAAACACTTTGAAACTTACAGGTCGAATAATTAAACTGACTCAGAATTTTTCTCCCTACATAAATAATGAATATTCGCAAAAGAGAAAAATTAAAAAAAAAGAAGAAGAAATTTCAAATTAGAAACTAAAAGTATACATTGAAGATTTTCGTTCAGGCTGGGACTCGAACCCAGGGCCACTCGCTTGGAAGCCTAACACTCTAGCCATTAGTCTATGGGAGCTCTGTCGGTGGGAGTTTTAAATATAATAAAAACAAAAAATGCACCTTGGTAATTGTTTATTTAAACACATTGAAATCTTCGTGTCGAAAAATTAAACTGACTCAGAATTTTCTTCCCTACATAAATAATCAATAATTGCAAAGGAAAGAAATTGAAAAAAAAAAAAGAATTTTCAAATTAGAAAAGAAATATATACATTGAAGATATTCGCTCCGGCTGGGACTCGAACCCAGGCCACTCGCTTGGAAGACCAGCGGTCTAGCCATTAGGCTATCGGAGTTCTGTCGAGCGGAGTCTTACTGCCTGACTGATACTGCCTGACTGACAGACTGACTCACTGACTGACTGATACTGACTGACTGACTCACTGACTGACCGAGACTGACTGACTAACTGCCTGACTGACTGAGACTGGACTGACTGACTGACTGACTGACTGACTAACTGACTGACTGAGACTGACTGACTGATTGCTTGACTCTCTGACTGGCTATTTCACTGACTGACTGAATGACTAAATGACTGACTGACACTGACTGACTGACTGCTTGACTACCTGACTGACTGCTTGACTGACTAACTGACTGGACAGGACTGACCGACTGACTGACTGACAGACTGACTGAATAAGGATGACTGACGGACTGACTGAATAAGGCTGACTGACAGACTGACTGAATAAGGCTGACCGACTGACTGACTGCCTGACTGACTGACTGACTGACTGACTGACTGACTGACTGACCGAGACTGACTGACTGACTGACTGAGACTGGACTGGACTGACTGACTGACTGACTGACTGACTGACTGACTGAGACTGACTGACTGCTTTAGTGACTAACTGACTGCAGAGGACTGACCGACTGACTGACTGACTGACTGCCTGACTGACTGACTGACTGAATGACTGACTGACTGAGACTAAATGACTGACTGCTTGACTGACTGGCTGAAGGACTAACTGACTGACTGAGTGACTGACTGACTGACTGACTGAGACTGAATGACTGAGTGCTTGACTGATTGACTGTCAGACTGACTGACTGACTTCGCAAAAGGGAAAAATAAAAAAAAAAAGAATTATAAAATTAGAAAAAAATATTTGCATTTAAGATTTCCTTTCCGGCCGGGACTCGAACCCAGTACCACGCGCTAGGAACCCAACGGTCTAGCCATTAGGCTATCGGTGCTCTGTCGTGGAAGTCTTAAATATAATAAAAACAAAAAATGCACCTTGGTAATTATTGATTCAAACACTTTGAAACTTACAGGTCGAATAATTAAACTGACTCAGAATTTTTCTCCCTACATAAATAATCAATATTCGCAAAAGAGAAAAATTTAAAAAAAAGAAGAAGAAATTTTAAATTAGAAACTAAAAGTATACATTGAAGATTTTCGTTCAGGCTGGAACTCGAACCCAGGGCCACTCGCTTGGCAGCCTAACACTCTAGCCATTAGTCTATGGGAGCTCTGTCGGTGGGAGTTTTAAATATAATAAAAACAAAAAATGCACCTTGGTAATTGTTTATTTAAACACTTTGAAATCTTCGTGTCGAAAAATTAAACTGACTCAGAATTTTCTTCCCTACATAAATAATCAATAATTGCAAAGGAAAGAAATTGAAAAAAAAAAGAATTTTCAAATTAGAAAAGAAATATATACATTGAAGATATTCACTCCGGCTGGGACTCGAACCCAGGCCACTCGCTTGGAAGACCAGCGGTCTAGCCATTAGGCTATCGGAGTTCTGTCGAGCGGAGTCTTACTGCCTGACTGATACTGCCTGACTGACAGACTGACTCACTGACTGACTGATACTGACTGACTGACTCACTGACTGACCGAGACTGACTGACTAACTGCCTGACTGACTGAGACTGGACTGACTGACTGACTGACTGACTGACTGACTAACTAACTGACTGAGACTGACTGACTGATTGCTTGACTCTCTGACTGGCTATTTCACTGACTGACTGAATGACTAAATGACTGACTGACACTGACTGACTGACTGCTTGACTACCTGACTGACTGCTCGACTGACTAACTGACTGGACAGGACTGACCGACTGACTGACTGACAGACTGACTGAATAAGGATGACTGACGGACTGACTGAATAAGGCTGACTGACTGACTGACTGACAGACTGACTGAATAAGGCTGACCGACTGACTGACTGCCTGACTGACTGACTGACTGACTGACTGACTGACTGACTGACTGACCGAGACTGACTGACTGACTGACTGAGACTGGACTGGACTGACTGACTGACTGACTAACTGAGACTGACTGACTGACTGACTGCCTGACTGACTGACTGACTGACTGAGACTAAATGACTGAGTGCTTGACTGATTGACTGTCAGACTGACTGACTGACTTCGCAAAAGGGAAAAATAAAAAAAAAGAATTATAAAATTAGAAAAAAATATTTGCATTTAAGATTTCCTTTCCGGCCGGGACTCGAACCCAGTACCACGCGCTAGGAACCCAACGGTCTAGCCATTAGGCTATCGGTGCTCTGTCGATGGAAGTCTTAAATATAATAAAAACAAAAAATGCACCTTGGTAATTATTGATTCAAACACTTTGAAACTTACAGGTCGAATAATTAAACTGACTCAGAATTTTTCTCCCTACATAAATAATCAATATTCGCAAAAGAGAAAAATTAAAAAAAAGAAGAAGAAATTTCAAATTAGAAACTAAAAGTATACATTGAAGATTTTCGTTTAGGCTGGGACTCGAACCCAGGGCCACTCGCTTGGAAGCCTAAAACTCTAGCCATTAGTCTATGGGAGCTCTGTCGGTGGGAGTTTTAAATATAATAAAAACAAAAAATGCACCTTGGTAATTGTTTATTTAAACACTTTGAAATCTTCGTGTCGAAAAATTCAACTGACTCAGAATTTTCTTCCCTACATAAATAATCAATAATTGCAAAGGAAAGAAATTGAAAAAAAAAAAGAATTTTCAAATTAGAAAAGAAATATATACATTGAAGATATTCGCTCCGGCTGGGACTCGAACCCAGGCCACTCGCTTGGAAGACCAGCGGTCTAGCCATTAGGCTATCGGAGTTCTGTCGAGCGGAGTCTTACTGCCTGACTGATACTGCCTGACTGACAGACTGACTCACTGACTGACTGATACTGACTGACTGACTCACTGACTGACCGAGACTGACTGACTGACTGCCTGACTGACTGAGACTGGACTGACTGACTGACTGACTGACTAACTGACTGACTGAGACTGACTGACTGACTGCTTGACTCTCTGACTGGCTATTTCACTGACTGACTGAATGACTAAATGACTGACTGACACTGACTGACTGACTGCTTGACTACTGACTGCCTGACTGACTGACTGACTGAATGACTGACTGACTGACCGAGACTGACTGACTGACTGACTGAGACTGGACTGGACTGACTGACTGACTGACTGACTGAGACTGACTGACTGCTTTAGTGACTAACTGACTGCACAGGACTGACCGACTGACTGACTGACTGACTGCCTGACTGACTGACTGACTGATACTGACTGACTGACTCACTGACTGACCGAGACTGACTGACTAACTGCCTGACTGACTGAGACTGGACTGACTGACTGACTGACTGACTGACTAACTGACTGCTTGACTCTCTGACTGGCTATTTCACTGACTGACTGAATGACTAAATGACTGACTGACACTGACTGACTGACTGCTTGACTACCTGACTGACTGCTTGACTGACTAACTTACTGGACAGGACTGACCGACTGACTGACTGACAGACTGACTGAATAAGGATGACTGACAGACTGACTGAATAAGGCTGACTGACTGACTGACAGACAGACTGACTGAATAAGGCTGACCGACTGACTGACTGCCTGACTGACTGACTGACTGAATGACTGACTGACTGACTGACCGAGACTGACTGACTGACTGACTGAGACTGGACTGGACTGACTGACTGACTGACTGACTGAGACTGACTGACTGCTTTAGTGACTAACTGACTGCACAGGACTGACCGACTGACTGACTGACTGACTGCCTGACTGACTGACTGACTGAATGACTGACTGACTGGCTGAAGGACTAACTGACTGACTGAGTGACTGACTGACTGGACTGACTGACTGAGACTGAATGACTGAGTGCTTGACTGATTGACTGTCAGACTGACTGACTGACTTCGCAAAAGGGAAAAATAAAAAAAAAAGAATTATAAAATTAGAAAAAAATATTCGCATCTAAGATTTCCTTTCCGGCCGGGACTCGAACCCAGTACCACGCGCTAGGAACCCAACGGTCTAGCCATTAGGCTATCGGAGCTCTGTCGATGGAAGTCTTGAATATAATAAAAACAAATAATGCACCTTGGTAATTATTGATTCAAACACTTTGAAATTTACAGGTCGAATAATTAAACTGACTCAGAATTTTTCTCCCTACATAAATAATCAATATTCGCAAAAGAGAAAAATTAAAAAAAAAAGAAGAAGAAATTTCAAATTAGAAACTAAAAGTATACATTGAAGATTTTCGTTCAGGCTGGAACTCGAACCCAGGGCCACTCGCTTGGAAGCCTAACACTCTAGCCATTAGTCTATGGGAGCTCTGTCGGTGGGAGTTTTAAATATAATAAAAACAAATAATGCACCTTGGTAATTGTTTATTTAAACACTTTGAAATCTTCGTGTCGAAAAATTCAACTGACTCAGAATTTTCTTCCCTACATAAATAATCAATAATTGCAAAGGAAAGAAATTGAAAAAAAAAAGAATTTTCAAATTAGAAAAGAAATATATACATTGAAGATATTCGCTCCGGCTGGGACTCGAACCCAGGCCACTCGCTTGGAAGACCAGCGGTCTAGCCATTAGGCTATCGGAGTTCTGTCGAGCGGAGTCTTACTGCCTGACTGATACTGCCTGACTGACAGACTGACTCACTGACTGACTGATACTGACTGACTGACTCACTGACTGACCGAGACTGACTGACTAACTGCCTGACTGACTGAGACTGGACTGACTGACTGACTGACTGACTGACTGACTAACTAACTGACTGAGACTGACTGACTGATTGCTTGACTCTCTGACTGGCTATTTCACTGACTGACTGAATGACTAAATGACTGACTGACACTGACTGACTGACTGCTTGACTACCTGACTGACTGCTTGACTGACTAACTGACTGGACAGGACTGACCGACTGACTGACTGACAGACTGACTGAATAAGGATGACTGACGGACTGACTGAATAAGGCTGACTGACTGACTGACTGACAGACTGACTGAATAAGGCTGACCGACTGACTGACTGCCTGACTGACTGACTGACTGACTGACTGACTGACTGACTGACTGACCGAGACTGACTGACTGACTGACTGAGACTGGACTGGACTGACTGACTGACTGACTAACTGAGACTGACTGACTGACTGACTGCCTGACTGACTGACTGACTGAATGACTGACTGACTGAGACTAAATGACTGAGTGCTTGACTGATTGACTGTCAGACTGACTGACTGACTTCGCAAAAGGGAAAAATAAAAAAAAAGAATTATAAAATTAGAAAAAAATATTTGCATTTAAGATTTCCTTTCCGGCCGGGACTCGAACCCAGTACCACGCGCTAGGAACCCAACGGTCTAGCCATTAGGCTATCGGTGCTCTGTCGATGGAAGTCTTAAATATAATAAAAACAAAAAATGCACCTTGGTAATTATTGATTCAAACACTTTGAAACTTACAGGTCGAATAATTAAACTGACTCAGAATTTTTCTCCCTACATAAATAATCAATATTCGCAAAAGAGAAAAATTAAAAAAAAGAAGAAGAAATTTCAAATTAGAAACTAAAAGTATACATTGAAGATTTTCGTTTAGGCTGGGACTCGAACCCAGGGCCACTCGCTTGGAAGCCTAAAACTCTAGCCATTAGTCTATGGGAGCTCTGTCGGTGGGAGTTTTAAATATAATAAAAACAAAAAATGCACCTTGGTAATTGTTTATTTAAACACTTTGAAATCTTCGTGTCGAAAAATTCAACTGACTCAGAATTTTCTTCCCTACATAAATAATCAATAATTGCAAAGGAAAGAAATTGAAAAAAAAAAAGAATTTTCAAATTAGAAAAGAAATATATACATTGAAGATATTCGCTCCGGCTGGGACTCGAACCCAGGCCACTCGCTTGGAAGACCAGCGGTCTAGCCATTAGGCTATCGGAGTTCTGTCGAGCGGAGTCTTACTGCCTGACTGATACTGCCTGACTGACAGACTGACTCACTGACTGACTGATACTGACTGACTGACTCACTGACTGACCGAGACTGACTGACTGACTGCCTGACTGACTGAGACTGGACTGACTGACTGACTGACTGACTAACTGACTGACTGAGACTGACTGACTGACTGCTTGACTCTCTGACTCGCTATTTCACTGACTGACTGAATGACTAAATGACTGACTGACACTGACTGACTGACTGCTTGACTACCTGACTGACTGCTTGACTGACTAACTTACTGGACAGGACTGACCGACTGACTGACTGACAGACTGACTGAATAAGGATGACTGACAGACTGACTGAATAAGGCTGACTGACTGACTGACAGACAGACTGACTGAATATCGCTGACCGACTGACTGACTGCCTGACTGACTGACTGACTGAATGACTGACTGACTGACCGAGACTGACTGACTGACTGACTGAGACTGGACTGGACTGACTGACTGACTGACTGACTGACTGAGACTGACTGACTGCTTTAGTGACTAACTGACTGCACAGGACTGACCGACTGACTGACTGACTGACTGCCTGACTGACTGACTGACTGATACTGACTGACTGACTCACTGACTGACCGAGACTGACTGACTAACTGCCTGACTGACTGAGACTGGACTGACTGACTGACTGACTGACTGACTAACTGACTGCTTGACTCTCTGACTGGCTATTTCACTGACTGACTGAATGACTAAATGACTGACTGACACTGACTGACTGACTGCTTGACTACCTGACTGACTGCTTGACTGACTAACTTACTGGACAGGACTGACCGACTGACTGACTGACAGACTGACTGAATAAGGATGACTGACAGACTGACTGAATAAGGCTGACTGACTGACTGACAGACAGACTGACTGAATAAGGCTGACCGACTGACTGACTGCCTGACTGACTGACTGACTGAATGACTGACTGACTGACTGACCGAGACTGACTGACTGACTGACTGAGACTGGACTGGACTGACTGACTGACTGACTGACTGAGACTGACTGACTGCTTTAGTGACTAACTGACTGCACAGGACTGACCGACTGACTGACTGACTGACTGCCTGACTGACTGACTGACTGAATGACTGACTGACTGGCTGAAGGACTAACTGACTGACTGAGTGACTGACTGACTGGACTGACTGACTGAGACTGAATGACTGAGTGCTTGACTGATTGACTGTCAGACTGACTGACTGACTTCGCAAAAGGGAAAAATAAAAAAAAAAGAATTATAAAATTAGAAAAAAATATTCGCATCTAAGATTTCCTTTCCGGCCGGGACTCGAACCCAGTACCACGCGCTAGGAACCCAACGGTCTAGCCATTAGGCTATCGGAGCTCTGTCGATGGAAGTCTTGAATATAATAAAAACAAATAATGCACCTTGGTAATTATTGATTCAAACACTTTGAAATTTACAGGTCGAATAATTAAACTGACTCAGAATTTTTCTCCCTACATAAATAATCAATATTCGCAAAAGAGAAAAATTAAAAAAAAAAGAAGAAGAAATTTCAAATTAGAAACTAAAAGTATACATTGAAGATTTTCGTTCAGGCTGGAACTCGAACCCAGGGACACTCGCTTGGAAGCCTAACACTCTAGCCATTAGTCTCTGGGAGCTCTGTCGGTGGGAGTTTTAAATATAATAAAAACAAATAATGCACCTTGGTAATTGTTTATTTAAACTCTTTGAAATCTTCGTGTCGAAAAATTAAACTGACTCAGAATTTTCTTCCCTACATAAATAATCAATATTCGCAAAAGAGAAAAATTAAAAAAAAAGAAGAAGAAATTTCAAATTAGAAACTAAAAGTATACATTGAAGATTTTCGTTCAGGCTGGGACTCGAACCCAGGGCCACTCGCTTGGAAGCCTAACACTCTAGCCATTAGTCTATGGGAGCTCTGTCGGTGGGAGTTTTAAATATAATAAAAACAAAAAATGCACCTTGGTAATTGTTTATTTAAACACTTTGAAATCTTCGTGTCGAAAAATTAAACTGACTCAGAATTTTCTTCCCTACATAAATAATCAATAATTGCAAAGGAAAGAAATTGAAAAAAAAAAGAATTTTCAAATTAGAAAAGAAATATATACATTGAAGATATTCGCTCCGGCTGGGACTCGAACCCAGGCCACTCGCTTGGAAGACCAGCGGTCTAGCCATTAGGCTATCGGAGTTCTGTCGAGCGGAGTCTTACTGCCTGACTGATACTGCCTGACTGACGGACTGACTCACTGACTGACTGATACTGACTGACTGACTCACTGACTGACCGAGACTGACTGACTAACTGCCTGACTGACTGAGACTGGACTGACTGACTGACTGACTGACTGACTGACTAACTGACTGACTGAGACTGACTGACTGATTGCTTGACTCTCTGACTGGCTATTTCACTGACTGACTGAATGACTAAATGACTGACTGACACTGACTGACTGACTGCTTGACTACCTGACTGACTGCTTGACTGACTAACTGACTGGACAGGACTGACCGACTGACTGACTGACAGACTGACTGCATAAGGATGACTGACGGACTGACTGAATAAGGCTGACTGACTGACTGACTGACAGACTGACTGAATAAGGCTGACCGACTGACTGACTGCTTGACTGACTGACTGACTGACTGACTGACTGACTGACTGACTGAGACTGACTGACTGAGACTGGACTGGACTGACTGACTGACTGACTGACTGAGACTGACTGACTGCTTTAGTGACTAACTGACTGCACAGGACTGACCGACTGACTGACTGACTGACTGCTGACTGACTGACTGACTGACTGAATGACTGACTGACTGAGACTAAATGACTGACTGCTTGACTGACTGGCTGAAGGACTAACTGACTGACTGAGTGACTGACTGACTGGACTGACTGACTGAGACTGAATGACTGAGTGCTTGACTGATTGACTGTCAGACTGACTGACTGACTTCGCAAAAGGGAAAAATAAAAAAAAAGAATTATAAAATTAGAAAAAAATATTTGCATTTAAGATTTCCTTTCCGGCCGGGACTCGAACCCAGTACCATGCGCTAGGAACCCAACGGTCTAGCCATTAGGCTATCGGAGCTCTGTCGATGGAAGTCTTAAATATAATAAAAACAAAAAATGCACCTTGGTAATTATTGATTCAAACACTTTGAAATTTACAGGTCGAATAATTAAACTGACTCAGAATTTTTCTCCCTACATAAATAATCAATATTCGCAAAAGAGAAAAATTAAAAAAAAAAGAAGAAGAAATTTCAAATTAGAAACTAAAAGTATACATTGAAGATTTTCGTTCAGGCTGGGACTCGAACCCCGGGCCACTCGCTTGGAAGCCTAACACTCTAGCCATTAGTCTATGGGAGCTCTGTCGGTGGGAGTTTTAAATATAATAAAAACAAAAAATGCACCTTGGTAATTGTTTATTTAAACACTTTGAAATCTTCGTGTCGAAAAATTAAACTGACTCAGAATTTTCTTCCCTACATAAATAATCAATAATTGCAAAGGAAAGAAATTGAAAAAAAAAGAATTTTCAAATTAGAAAAGAAATATATACATTGAAGATATTCGCTCCGGCTGGGACTCGAACCCAGGCCACTCGCTTGGAAGACCAGCGGTCTAGCCATTAGGCTATCGGAGTTCTGTCGAGCGGAGTCTTACTGCCTGACTGATACTGCCTGACTGACAGACTGACTCACTGACTGACTGATACTGACTGACTGACTCACTGACTGACCGAGACTGACTGACTAACTGCCTGACTGACTGAGACTGGACTGACTGACTGACTGACTGACTGACTGACTAACTGACTGACTGAGACTGACTGACTGACTGCTTGACTCTCTGACTGGCTATTTCACTGACTGACTGAATGACTAAATGACTGACTGACACTGACTGACTGACTGCTTGACTACCTGACTGACTGCTTGACTGACTAACTGACTGGACAGGACTGACCGACTGACTGACTGACAGACTGACTGAATAAGGATGACTGACAGACTGACTGAATAAGGCTGACTGACTGACTGACTGACAGACTGACTGAATAAGGCTGACCGACTGACTGACTGACTGACTGACTGACTGACTGAATGACTGACTGACTGACTGACCGAGACTGACTGACTGACTGAGTGAGACTGGACTGGACTGACTGACTGACTGACTGACTGAGACTGACTGACTGCTTTAGTGACTAACTGACTGCACAGGACTGACCGACTGACTGACTGACTGACTGCCTGACTGACTGACTGACTGAATGACTGACTGACTGAATGACTGACTGACTGAGACTAAATGACTGACTGCTTGACTGACTGGCTGAAGGACTAACTGACTGACTGAGTGACTGACTGACTGGACTGACTGACTGAGACTGAATGACTGAGTGCTTGACTGATTGACTGTCAGACTGACTGACTGACTTCGCAAAAGGGAAAAATAAAAAAAAAGAATTATAAAATTAGAAAAAAATATTTGCATTTAAGATTTCCTTTCCGGCCGGGACTCGAACCCAGTACCATGCGCTAGGAACCCAACGGTCTAGCCATTAGGCTATCGGAGCTCTGTCGATGGAAGTCTTAAATATAATAAAAACAAAAAATGCACCTTGGTAATTATTGATTCAAACACTTTGAAATTTACAGGTCGAATAATTAAACTGACTCAGAATTTTTCTCCCTACATAAATAATCAATATTCGCAAAAGAGAAAAATTAAAAAAAAAAGAAGAAGAAATTTCAAATTAGAAACTAAAAGTATACATTGAAGATTTTCGTTCAGGCTGGGACTCGAACCCAGGGCCACTTGCTTGGAAGCCTAACACTCTAGCCATTAGTCTATGGGAGCTCTGTCGGTGGGAGTTTTAAATATAATAAAAACAAAAAATGCACCTTGGTAATTGTTTATTTAAACACTTTGAAATCTTCGTGTCGAAAAATTAAACTGACTCAGAATTTTCTTCCCTACATAAATAATCAATAATTGCAAAGGAAAGAAATTGAAAAAAAAAAAGAATTTTCAAATTAGAAAAGAAATATATACATTGAAGATATTCGCTCCGGCTGGGACTCGAACCCAGGCCACTCGCTTGGAAGACCAGCGGTCTAGCCATTAGGCTATCGGAGTTCTGTCGAGCGGAGTCTTACTGCCTGACTGATACTGCCTGACTGACAGACTGACTCACTGACTGACTGATACTGACTGACTGACTCACTGACTGACCGAGACTGACTGACTAACTGCCTGACTGACTGAGACTGGACTGACTGACTGACTGACTGACTGACTGACTAACTGACTGACTGAGACTGACTGACTGACTGCTTGACTCTCTGACTGGCTATTTCACTGACTGACTGAATGACTAAATGACTGACTGACACTGACTGACTGACTGCTTGACTACCTGACTGACTGCTTGACTGACTAACTGACTGGACAGGACTGACCGACTGACTGACTGACAGACTGACTGAATAAGGATGACTGACAGACTGACTGAATAAGGCTGACTGACTGACTGACTGACAGACTGACTGAATAAGGCTGACCGACTGACTGACTGACTGACTGACTGACTGACTGACTGAATGACTGACTGACTGACCGAGACTGACTGACTGACTGACTGAGACTGGACTGGACTGACTGACTGACTGACTGACTGAGACTGACTGACTGCTTTAGTGACTAACTGACTGCACAGGACTGACCGACTGACTGACTGACTGACTGCCTGACTGACTGACTGACTGAATGACTGACTGACTGAGACTAAATGACTGACTGCTTGACTGACTGGCTGAAGGACTAACTGACTGACTGAGTGACTGACTGACTGGACTGACTGACTGAGACTGAATGACTGAGTGCTTGACTGATTGACTGTCAGACTGACTGACTGACTTCGCAAAAGGGAAAAATAAAAAAAAATGAATTATAAAATTAGAAAAAAATATTTGCATTTAAGATTTCCTTTCCGGCCGGGACTCGAACCCAGTACCACGCGCTAGGAACCCAACGGTCTAGCCATTAGGCTATCGGAGCTCTGTCAATGGAAGTCTTAAATATAATAAAAACAAAAAATGCACCTTGGTAATTATTGATTCAAACACTTTGAAATTTACAGGTCGAATAATTAAACTGACTCAGAATTTTTCTCCCTACATAAATAATCAATATTCGCAAAAGAGAAAAATTAAAAAAAAAGAAGAAGAAATTTGAAACTAAAAGTATACATTGAAGATTTTCGTTCAGGCTGGGACTCGAACCCAGGGCCACTCGCTTGGAAGCCTAACACTCTAGCCATTAGTCTATGGGAGCTCTGTCGGTGGGAGTTTTAAATATAATAAAAACAAAAAATGCACCTTGGTAATTGTTTATTTAAACACTTTGAAATCTTCGTGTCGAAAAATTAAACTGACTCAGAATTTTCTTCCCTACATAAATAATCAATAATTGCAAAGGAAAGAAATTGAAAAAAAAAAAGAATTTTCAAATTAGAAAAGAAATATATACATTGAAGATATTCGCTCCGGCTGGGACTCGAACCCAGGCCACTCGCTTGGAAGACCAGCGGTCTAGCCATTAGGCTATCGGAGTTCTGTCGAGCGGAGTCTTACTGCCTGACTGATACTGCCTGACTGACAGACTGACTCACTGACTGACTGATACTGACTGACTGACTGATACTGACTGACTGACTCACTGACTGACCGAGACTGACTGACTAACTGCCTGACTGACTGAGACTGGACTGACTGACTGACTGACTGACTGACTGACTAACTGACTGACTGAGACTGACTGACTGACTGCTTGACTCTCTGACTGGCTATTTCACTGACTGACTGAATGACTAAATGACTGACTGACACTGACTGACTGACTGCTTGACTACCTGACTGACTGCTTGACTGACTAACTGACTGGACAGGACTGACCGACTGACTGACTGACAGACTGACTGAATAAGGCTGACCGACTGACTGACTGCCTGACTGAGTGACTGACTGAATGACTGACTGACTGACTGACCGAGACTGACTGACTGACTGACTGAGACTGGACTGGACTGACTGACTGACTGACTGACTGAGACTGACTGACTGCTTTAGTGACTAACTGACTGCACAGGACTGACCGACTGACTGACTGACTGACTGCCTGACTGACTGACTGAATGACTGACTGACTGAGACTAAATGACTGACTGCTTGACTGACTGGCTGAAGGACTAACTGACTGACTGAGTGACTGACTGACTGGACTGACTGACTGAGACTGAATGACTGAGTGCTTGACTGATTGACTGTCAGACTGACTGACTGACTTCGCAAAAGGGAAAAATAAAAAAAAAGAATTATAAAATTAGAAAAAAATATTTGCATTTAAGATTTCCTTTCCGGCCGGGACTCGAACCCAGTACCACGCGCTAGGATCCCAACGGTCTAGCCATTAGGCTATCGGAGCTCTGTCGATGGAAGTGTTAAATATAATAAAATAAAAAAATGCACCTTGGTAATTATTGATTCAAACACTTTGAAATTTACAGGTCGAATAATTAAACTGACTCAGAATTTTTCTCCCTACATAAATAATCAATATTCGCAAAAGAGAAAAATTTAAAAAAAAAGAAGAAGAAATTTCAAATTAGAAACTAAAAGTATACATTGAAGATTTTCGTTCAGGCTGGGACTCGAACCCAGGGCCACTCGCTTGGAAGCCTAACACTCTAGCCATTAGTCTATGGGAGCTCTGTCGGTGGGAGTTTTAAATATAATAAAACAAAAAATGCACCTGGGTAATTGTTTATTTAAACACTTTGAAATCTTCGTGTCGAAAAATTAAACTGACTCAGAATTTTCTTCCCTACATAAATAATCAATAATTGCAAAGGAAAGAAATTGAAAAAAAAAAGAATTTTCAAATTAGAAAAGAAATATATACATTGAAGATATTCGCTACGGCTGGGACTCGAACCCACGCCACTCGCTTGGAAGACCAGCGGTCTAGCCATTAGGCTATCGGAGTTCTGTCGAGCGGAGTCTTACTGCCTGACTGATACTGCCTGACTGACAGACTGACTCACTGACTGACTGATACTGACTGACTGACTCACTGACTGACCGAGACTGACTGACTAACTGCCTGACTGACTGAGACTGGACTGACTGACTGACTGACTGACTGACTAACTGACTGACTGAGACTGACTGACTGACTGCTTGACTCTCTGACTGGCTATTTCACTGACTGACTGAATGACTAAATGACTGACTGACACTGACTGACTGACTGCTTGACTACCTGACTGACTGCTTGACTGACTAACTGACTGGACAGGACTGACCGACTAACTGACTGACAGACTGACTGAATAAGGATGACTGACAGACTGACTGAATAAGGCTGACTGACTGACTGACAGACAGACTGACTGAATAAGGCTGACCGACTGACTGACTGCCTGACTGACTGACTGACTGAATGACTTACTGACTGACTGACCGAGACTGACTGACTGACTGACTGAGACTGGACTGGACTGACTGACTGACTGACTGACTGAGACTGACTGACTGCTTTAGTGACTAACTGACTGCACAGACTGACCGACTGACTGACTGACTGACTGCCTGACTGACTGACTGACTGAATGACTGACTGACTGAGACTAAATGACTGACTGCTTGACTGACTGGCTGAAGGACTAACTGACTGACTGAGTGACTGGACTGACTGACTGAGACTGAATGACTGAGTGCTTGACTGATTGACTGTCAGACTGACTGACTGACTTCGCAAAAGGGAAAAATAAAAAAAAAGAGTTATAAAATTAGAAAAAAATATTTGCATTTAAGATTTCCTTTCCGGCCGGGACTCGAACCCAGTACCATGCGCTAGGAACCCAACGGTCTAGCCATTAGGCTATCGGAGCTCTGTCGATGGAAGTCTTAAATATAATAAAAACAAAAAATGCACCTTGGTAATTATTGATTCAAACACTTTGAAATTTACAGGTCGAATAATTAAACTGACTCAGAATTTTTCTCCCTACATAAATAATCAATATTCGCAAAAGAGAAAAATTAAAAAAAAAAGAAGAAGAAATTTCAAATTAGAAACTAAAAGTATACATTGAAGATTTTCGTTCAGGCTGGGACTCGAACCCAGGGCCACTCGCTTGGAAGCCTAACACTCTAGCCATTAGTCTATGGGAGCTCTGTCGGCGGGAGTTTTAAATATAATAAAAACAAAAAATGCACCTTAGTAATTGTTTATTTAAACACTTTGAAATCTTCGTGTCGAAAAATTAAACTGACTCAGAATTTTCTTCCCTACATAAATAATCAATAATTGCAAAGGAAAGAAATTGAAAAAAAAAGAATTTTCAAATTAGAAAAGAAATATATACATTGAAGATATTCGCTCCGGCTGGGACTCGAACCCAGGCCACTCGCTTGGAAGACCAGCGGTCTAGCCATTAGGCTATCGGAGTTCTGTCGAGCGGAGTCTTACTGCCTGACTGATACTGCCTGACTGACAGACTGACTCACTGACTGACTGATACTGACTGACTGACTCACTGACTGACCGAGACTGACTGACTAACTGCCTGACTGACTGAGACTGGACTGACTGACTGACTGACTGACTAACTGACTGACTGAGACTGACTGACTGACTGCTTGACTCTCTGACTGGCTATTTCACTGACTGACTGAATGACTAAATGACTGACTGACACTGACTGACTGACTGCTTGACTACCTGACTGACTGCTTGACTGACTAACTGACTGGACAGGACTGACCGACTGACTGACTGACAGACTGACTGAATAAGGATGACTGACAGACTGACTGAATAAGGCTGACTGACTGACTGACAGACAGACTGACTGAATAAGGCTGACCGACTGACGGACTGCCTGACTGACTGACTGACTGAATGACTGACTGACTGACTGACCGAGACTGACTGACTGACTGACTGAGACTGGACTGGACTGACTGACTGACTGACTGACTGAGACTAACTGACTGCTTTAGTGACTAACTGACTGACTGCCTGACTGACTGACTGACTGAATGACTGACTGACTGAGACTAAATGACTGACTGCTTGACTGACTGGCTGAAGGACTAACTGACTGACTGAGTGACTGACTGACTGGACTGACTGACTGAGACTGAATGACTGAGTGCTTGACTGATTGACTGTCAGACTGACTGACTGACTTCGCAAAAGGGAAAAATAAAAAAAAAGAATTATAAAAAAATATTTGCATTTAAGATTTCCTTTCCGGCCGGGACTCGAACCCAGTACCACGCGCTAGGAACCCAACGGTCTAGCCATTAGGCTATCGGTGCTCTGTCGATGGAAGTCTTAAATATAATAAAAACAAAAAATGCACCTTGGTAATTATTGATTCAAACACTTTGAAATTTACAGGTCGAATAATTAAACTGACTCAGAATTTTTCTCCCTACATAAATAATCAATATTCGCAAAAGAGAAAAATTTAAAAAAAAGAAGAAGAAATTTCAAATTAGAAACTAAAAGTATACATTGAAGATTTTCGTTCAGGCTGGGACTCGAACCCAGGGCCACTCGCTTGGAAGCCTAACACTCTAGCCATTAGTGTATGGGAGCTCTGTCGGTGGGAGTTTTAAATATAATAAAAACAAAAAATGCACCTTGGTAATTGTTTATTTAAACACTTTGAAATCTTCGTGTCGAAAAATTAAACTGACTCAGAATTTTCTTCCCTACATAAATAATCAATAATTGCAAAGGAAAGAAATTGAAAAAAAAAAAGAATTTTCAAATTAGAAAAGAAATATATACATTGAAGATATTCGCTCCGGCTGGGACTCGAACCCAGGCCACTCGCTTGGAAGACCAGCGGTCTAGCCATTAGGCTATCGGAGTTCTGTCGAGCGGAGTCTTACTGCCTGACTGACAGACTGACTCACTGACTGACTGATACTGACTGACTGACTCACTGACTGACCGAGACTGACTGACTAACTGGCTGACTGACTGAGACTGGACTGACTGACTGACTGACTGACTGACTGACTAACTGACTGACTGAGACTGACTGACTGACTGCTTGACTCTCTGACTGGCTATTTCACTGACTGACTGAATGACTAAATGACTGACTGACACTGACTGACTGACTGCTTGACTACCTGACTGACTGCTTGACTGACTAACTGACTGGACAGGACTGACCGACTGACTGACTGACAGACTGACTGAATAAGGATGACTGACAGACTGACTGAATAAGGCTGACTGACTGACTGACTGACTGACAGACTGACTGAATAAGGCTGACCGACTGACTGACTGACTGACTGAATGACTGACTGACTGACTGACCGAGACTGACTGACTGACTGACTGAGACTGGACTGGACTGACTGACTGACTGACTGACTGCTTTAGTGACTAACTGACTGCACAGGACTGACCGACTGACTGACTGACTGACTGCCTGACTGACTGACTGACTGAATGACTGACTGACTGACTGCCTGACTGACTGACTGACTGAATGACTGACTGACTGAGACTAAATGACTGACTGCTTGACTGACTGGCTGAAGGACTAACTGACTGACTGAGTGACTGACTGACTGGACTGACTGACTGAGACTGAATGACTGAGTGCTTGAATGATTGACTGTCAGACTGACTGACTGACTTCGCAAAAGGGAAAAATAAAAAAAAAGAATTATAAAATTAGAAAAAAATATTTGCGTTTAAGATTTCCTTTCCGGCCGGGACTCGAACCCAGTACCACGCGCTAGGAACCCAACGGTCTAGCCATTAGGCTATCGGAGCTCTGTCGATGGAAGTCTTAAATATAATAAAAACAAAAAATGCACCTTGGTAATTATTGATTCAAACACTTTGAAATTTACAAGTCGAATAATTAAACGGACTCAGAATTTTTCTCCCTACATAAATAATCAATATTCGCAAAAGAGAAAAATTAAAAAAAAAGAAATTTCAAATTAAAAACTAAAAGTATACATTGAAGATTTTCGTTCAGGCTGGGACTCGAACCCAGGGCCACTCGCTTGGAAGCCTAACAGTCTAGCCATTAGTCTATGGGAGCTCTGTCAGTGGGAGTTTTAAATATAATAAAAACAAAAAATGCACCTTGGGAATTGTTTATTTAAACACTTTGAAATCTTTGTGTCGAAAAATTAAACTGACTCAGAATTTTCTTCCCTACATAAATAATCAATAATTGCAAAAAAAAGAAATTGAAAAAAAAAGAATTTTCAAATTAGAAAAGAAATATATACATTGAAGATATTCGCTCCGGCTGGGACTCGAACCCAGGCCACTCGCTTGGAAGACCAACGGTCTAGCCATTAGGCTATCGGAGTTCTGTCGAGCGGAGTCTTACTGCCTGACTGATACTGCCTGACTGACAGACTGACTCACTGACTGACTGATACTGCCTGACTGACAGACTGACTCACTAACTGACTGATACTGACTGACTGACTCACTGACTGACCGAGACTGACTGACTAACTGCCTGACTGACTGAGACTGGACTGACTGACTGACTGACTGACTGACTGACTAACTGACTGACTGAGACTGACTGACTGACTGCTTGACTCTCTGACTGGCTATTTCACTGACTGACTGAATGACTAAATGACTGACTGACACTGACTGACTGACTGCTTGACTACCTGACTGACTGCTTGACTGACTAACTGACTGGACAGGACTGACCGACTGACTGACTGACAGACTGACTGAATAAGGATGACTGACAGACTGACTGAATAAGGCTGACTGACTGACTGACTGACAGACTGACTGAATAAGGCTGACCGACTGACTGACTGCCTGACTGACTGACTGACTGAATGACTGACTGACTGACTGACCGAGACTGACTGACTGACTGACTGAGACTGGACTGGACTGACTGACTGACTGACTGACTGAGACTGACTGACTGCTTTAGTGACTAACTGACTGCACAGGACTGACCGACTGACTGACTGACTGACTGCCTGACTGACTGACTGACTGACTGACTGAGACTAAATGACTGACTGCTTGACTGACTGGCTGAAGGACTAACTGACTGACTGAGTGACTGACTGACTGGACTGACTGACTGAGACTGAATGACTGAGTGCTTGACTGATTGACTGTCAGACTGACTGACTGACTTCGCAAAAGGGAAAAATAAAAAAAAAGAATTATAAAATTAGAAAAAAATATTTGCATTTAAGATTTCCTTTCCGGCCGGGACTCGAACCCAGTACCACGCGCTAGGAACCCAACGGTCTAGCCATTAGGCTATCGGAGCTCTGTCGATGGAAGTCTTAAATATAATAAAAACAAAAAATGCAGCTTGGTAATTATTGATTCAAACACTTTGAAATTTACAGGTCGAATAATTAAACTGACTCAGAATTTTTCTCCCTACATAAATAATCAATATTCGCAAAAGAGAAAAATTAAAAAAAAAGAAGAAGAAATTTCAAATTAGAAACTAAAAGTATACATTGAAGATTTTCGTTCAGGCTGGGACTCGAACCCAGGGCCACTCGCTTGGAAGCCTAACACTCTAGCCATTAGTGTATGGGAGCTCTGTCGGTGGGAGTTTTAAATATAATAAAAACAAAAAATGCACCTTGGTAATTGTTTATTTAAACACTTTGAAATCTTCGTGTCGAAAAATTAAACTGACTCAGAATTTTCTTCCCTAAATAAATAATTAATAATTGCAAAGGAAAGAAATTGAAAAAAAAAGAATTTTCAAATTAGAAAAGAAATATATACATTGAAGATATTCGCTCCGGCTGGGACTCGAACCCAGGCCACTCGCTTGGAAGACCAGCGGTCTAGCCATTAGGCTATCGGAGTTCTGTCGAGCGGAGTCTTACTGCCTGACTGATACTGCCTGACTGACAGACTGACTCACTGACTGACTGATACTGACTGACTGACTCACTGACTGACCGAGACTGACTGACTAACTGCCTGACTGACTGAGACTGGACTGACTGACTGACTGACTGACTGACTGACTAACTGACTGACTGAGACTGACTGACTGACTGCTTGACTCTCTGACTGGCTATTTCACTGACTGACTGAATGACTAAATGACTGACTGACACTGACTGACTGACTGCTTGACTACCTGACTGACTGCTTGACTGACTAACTGACTGGACAGGACTGACCGACTGACTGACTGACAGACTGACTGAATAAGGATGACTGACAGACTGACTGAATAAGGCTGACTGACTGACTGACTGACAGACTGACTGAATAAGGCTGACCGACTGACTGACTGCCTGACTGACTGACTGACTGAATGACTGACTGACTGACTGACTGACTGACTGAGACTGGACTGGACTGACTGACTGACTGACTGACTGACTGAGACTGACTGACTGCTTTAGTGACTAACTGACTGCACAGGACTGACCGACTGACTGACTGACTGAATGACTGAGTGCTTGACTGATTGACTGTCAGACTGACTGACTGACTTCGCAAAAGGGAAAAATAAAAAAAAAGAATTATAAAATTAGAAAAAAATATTTGCATTTAAGATTTCCTTTCCGGCCGGGACTCGAACCCAGTACCACGCGCTAGGAACCCAACGGTCTAGCCATTAGGCTATCGGAGCTCTGTCGTTGGAAGTCTTAAATATAATAAAAACAAAAAATGCACCTTGGCAATTATTGATTCAAACACTTTGAAATTTACAGGTCGAATAATTAAACTGACTCAGAATTTTTCTCCCTACATAAATAATCAATATTCGCAAAAGAGAAAAATTAAAAAAAAAAGAAGAAGAAATTTCAAATTAAAAACTAAAAGTATACATTGAAGATTTTCGTTCAGGCTGGGACTCGAACCCAGGGCCACTCGCTTGGAAGCCTAACAGTCTAGCCATTAGTCTATGGGAGCTCTGTCGGTGGGAGTTTTAAATATAATAAAAACAAAAAATGCACCTTGGTAATTGTTTATTTAAACACTTAGAAATCTTCGTGTCGAAAAATTAAACTGACTCAGAATTTTCTTCCCTACATAAATAATCAATAATTGCAAAGGAAAGAAATTGAAAAAAAAAAGAATTTTCAAATTAGAAAAGAAATATATACATTGAAGATATTCGCTCCGGCTTGGACTCGAACCCAGGCCACTCGCTCGGAAGACCAGCGGTCTAGCCATTAGGCTATCGGAGTTCTGTCGAGCGGAGTCTTACTGCCTGACTGATACTGCCTGACTGACAGACTGACTCACTGACTGACTGATACTGACTGACTGACTCACTGACTGACCGAGACTGACTGACTAACTGTCTGACTGACTGAGACTGGACTCACTGACTGACTGACTGACTGACTGACTGACTAACTGACTGACTGAGACTGACTGACTGACTGCTTGACTCTCTGACTGGCTATTTCACTGACTGACTGAATGACTAAATGACTGACTGACACTGACTGACTGACTGCTTGACTACCTGACTGACTGCTTGACTGACTAACTGACTGGACAGGACTGACCGACTGACTGACTGACAGACTGACTGAATAAGGATGACTGACAGACTGACTGAATAAGGCTGACTGACTGACTGACTGAATGACTGACTGACTGACTGACCGAGACTGACTGACTGACTGACTGAGACTGGACTGGACTGACTGACTGACTGAGACTGACTGACTGCTTTAGTGACTAACTGACTGCACAGGACTGACCGACTGACTGACTGACTGACTGCCTGACTGACTGACTGACTGAATGACTGACTGACTGAGACTAAATGACTGACTGCTTGACTGACTGGCTGAAGGACTAACTGACTGACTGAGTGACTGACTGACTGGACTGACTGACTGAGACTGAATGACTGAGTGCTTGACTGATTGACTGTCAGACTGACTGACTGACTTCGCAAAAGTTAAAAATAAAAAAAAAAGAATTATAAAATTAGAAAAAAATATTTGCATTTAAGATTTCCTTTCCGGCCGGGACTCGAACCCAGTACCACGCGCTAGGAGCCCAACGGTCTAGCCATTAGGCTATCGGAGCTCTGTCGGTGGGAGTTTTAAATATAATAAAAACAAAAAATGCACCTTGGTAATTGTTTATTTAAACACTTTGAAATCTTCGTGTCGAAAAATTAAACTGACTCAGAATTTTTCTCCCTACATAAATAATCAATATTCGCAAAAGAGAAAAATTAAAAAAAAAGAAGAAGAAATTTCAAATTAGAAACTAAAAGTATACATTGAAGATTTTCGTTCAGGCTGGGACTCGAACCCAGGGCCACTCGCTTGGAAGCCTAACACTCTAGCCATTAGTCTATGGGAGCTCTGTCGGTGGGAGTTTTAAATATAATAAAAACAAAAAATGCACCTTGGTAATTGTTTATTTAAACACTTTGAAATCTTCGTGTCGAAAAATTAAACTGACTCAGAATTTTCTTCCCTACATAAATAATCAATAATTGCAAATTAAAGAAATTAAAAAAAAAAAGAATTTTCAAATTAGAAAAGAAATATATACATTGAAGATATTCGCTCCGGGTGGGACTCGAACCCAGGCCACTCGCTTGGAAGACCAGCGGTCTAGCCATTAGGCTATCGGAGTTCTGTCGAGCGGAGTCTTACTGCCTGACTGATACTGCCTGACTGACAGACTGACTCACTGACTGACTGATACTGACTGACTGACTCACTGACTGACCGAGACTGACTGACTGACTGACTGACTTGACTGACTGACTGACTGACTGACTAACTGACTGACTGCTTGACTCTCTGACTGGCTATTTCACTGACTGACTGAATGACTAAATGACTGACTGACACTGACTGACTGACTGCTTGACTACCTGACTGACTGCTTGACTGACTAACTGACTGGACAGGACTGACCGACTGACTGACTGACAGACTGACTGAATAAGGATGACTGACAGACTGACTGAATAAGGCTGACTGACTGACTGACTGACAGACTGACTGAATAAGGCTGACCGACTGACTGACTGCCTGACTGACTGACTGACTGAATGACTGACTGACTGACTGACCGAGACTGACTGACTGACTGACTGAGACTGGACTGGACTGACTGACTGACTGACTGACTGAGACTGACTGACTGCTTTAGTGACTAACTGACTGCACAGGACTGACCGACTGACTGACTGACTGCCTGACTGACTGACTTACTGAATGACTGACTGACTGAGACTAAATGACTGACTGCTTGACTGACTGGCTGAAGGACTAACTGACTGAATGAGTGACTGACTGACTGGACTGACTGACTGAGACTGAATGACTGAGTGCTTGACTGATTGACTGTCAGACTGACTGACTGACTTCGCAAAAGGGAAAAATAAAAAAAAAAGAATTATAAAATTAGAAAAAAATATTTGCATTTAAGATTTCCTTTCCGGCTGGGATTTGAACCCAGGGCGACACTCATGGAAGCCCAACGCTCTCGCCAATATACTATCGGATCTCTGTTGATCGGTGTCTTAATTATAATAAAAACAAAAAATGCACCTTAGTAATTATTGATCTAAAATCTTTGAAATCTAAAGGTCGAATGATTAAACTGACTCAGAATTTTCTTCCGTACATAAATAATCCATATTTGCAAAAGAAAGAAATTGAAAAAAAAAAGAATCTTCAAATTAGAAGAGAAATATATACATGGAAGATTTTCGTTCCGGCCGGGACTCGAACCCAGTACCACGCGCTAGAAACCCAACGGTCTAGCCATTAGGCTATCGGAGCTCTGTCGATGGAAGTCTTAAATATAATAAAAACAAAAAATGCACCTTGGTAATTATTGATTCAAACACTTTGAAATTTACAGGTCGAATAATTAAACTGACTCAGAATTTTTCTCCCTACATAAATAATCAATATTCGCAAAAGAGAAAAATTAAAAAAAAAAGAAGAAGAAATTTCAAATTAGAAACTAAAAGTATACATTGAAGATTTTCGTTCAGGCTGGGACTCGAACCCAGGGCCACTCGCTTGGAAGCCTAACACTCTAGCCATTAGTCTATGGGAGCTCTGTCGGTGGGAGTTTTAAATATAATAAAAACAAAAAATGCACCTTGGTAATTGTTTATTTAAACACTTTGAAATCTTCGTGTCGAAAAATTAAACTGACTAAGAATTTTCTTCCCTACATAAATAATCAATAATTGCAAAGGAAAGAAATTGAAAAAAAAAAGAATTTTCAAATTAGAAAAGAAATATATACATTGAAGATATTCGCTCCGGCTGGGACTCGAACCCAGGCCACTCGCTTGGAAGACCAGCGGTCTAGCCATTAGGCTATCGGAGTTCTGTCGAGCGGAGTCTTACTGCCTGACTGATACTGCCTGACTGACAGACTGACTCACTGACTGACTGATACTGACTGACTGACTCACTGACTGACCGAGACTGACTGACTAACTGCCTGACTGACTGAGACTGGACTGACTGACTGACTGACTGACTGACTGACTAACTGACTGACTGAGGCTGACTGACTGACTGCTTGACTCTCTGACTGGCTATTTCACTGACTGACTGAATGACTAAATGACTGACTGACACTGACTGACTGACTGCTTGACTGACTAACTGACTGGACAGGACTGACCGACTGACTGACTGACAGACTGACTGAATAAGGAAGACTGACAGACTGACTGAATAAGGCTGACTGACTGACTGACTGACAGACTGACTGAATAAGGCTGACCGACTGACTGACTGCCTGACTGACTGACTGACTGCCTGACTGACTGACTGACTGACCGAGACTGACTGACTGACTGACTGAGACTGGACTGGACTGACTGACTGACTGACTGACTGACTGAGACTGACTGACTGCTTTAGTGACTAACTGACTGCACAGGACTGACCGACTGACTGACTGACTGACTGACTGACTGAATGACTGCTTTAGTGACTAACTGACTGCACAGGACTGACCGACTGACTGACTGACTGACTGACTGAATGACTGACTGACTGAGACTAAATGACTGACTGCTTGACTGACTGGCTGAAGGACTAACTGACTGACTGAGTGACTGACTGACTGGACTGACTGACTGAGACTGAATGAGTGAGTGCTTGACTGATTGACTGTCAGACTGACTGACTGACTTCGCAAAAGGGAAAAATAAAAAAAAAAGAATTATAAAATTAGAAAAAAATATTTGCATTTAAGATTTCCGTTCCGGCTGGGATTTGAACCCAGGGCGACACTCATGGAAGCCCAACGCTCTCGCCAATATACTATCGGATCTCTGTTGATCGGTGTCTTAATTATAATAAAAACAAAAAATGCACCTTAGTAATTATTGATCTAAAATCTTTGAAATCTAAAGGTCGAATGATTAAACTGACTCAGAATTTTCTTCCGTACATAAATAATCCATATTTGCAAAAGAAAGAAATTGAAAAAAAAAAGAATCTTCAAATTAGAAGAGAAATATATACATGGAAGGTTTTTGTTCCGGCCGGGACTCGAATCCAGTACCACGCGCTTGGAACCCAACGGTCTAGCCATTAGGCTATCGGAGCTCTGTCGATGGAAGTCTTAAATATAATAAAAACAAAAAATGCACCTTGGTAATTATTGATTCAAACACTTTGAAATTCACAGGTCGAATAATTAAACTGACTCAGAATTTTTCTCCCTACATAAATAATCAATATGCGCAAAAGAGAAAAATTAAAAAAAAAAAGAAGAAGAAATTTCAAATTAGAAACTAAAAGTATACATTGAAGATTTTCGTTCAGGCTGGGACTCGAACCCAGGGCCACTCGCTTGGAAGCCTAACACTCTAGCCATTAGTCTATGGGAGCTCTGTCGGTGGGAGTTTTAAATATAATAAAAACAAAAAATGCACCTTGGTAATTGTTTATTTAAACACTTTGAAATCTTCGTGTCGAAAAATTAAACTGACTCAGAATTTTCTTCCCTACATAAATAATCAATAATTGCAAAGGAAATAAATTGAAAAAAAAAAGAATTTTCAAATTAGAAAAGAAATATATACATTGAAGACATTCGCTCCGGCTGGGACTCGAACCCAGGCCACTCGCTTGGAAGACCAGCGGTCTAGCCATTAGGCTATCGGAGTTCTGTCGAGCGGAGTCTTACTGCCTGACTGATACTGCCTGACTGACAGACTGACTCACTGACTGACTGATACTGACTGACTGACTCACTGACTGACCGAGACTGACTGACTAACTGCCTGACTGACTGAGACTGGACTGACTGAGACTGACTGACTGACTGCTTGACTCTCTGACTGGCTATTTCACTGACTGACTGAATGACTAAATGACTGACTGACACTGACTGACTGACTGCTTGACTACCTGACTGACTGCTTGACTGACTAACTGACTGGACAGGACTGACCGATTGACTGACTGACAGACTGACTGAATAAGGATGACTGACAGACTGACTGAATAAGGCTGACTGACTGATTGACTGGCAGACTGAGTGAATAAGGCTGACCGACTGACTGACTGCCTGACTGACTGACGGACTGAATGACTGTCTGACTGACTGACCGAGACTGACTGACTGACTGACTGAGACTGGACTGGACTGACTGACTGAGACTGACTGACTGCTTTAGTGACTAACTGACTGCACAGGACTGACCGACTGACTGACTGACTGACTGCCTGACTGACTGACTGACTGAGTGACTAACTGACTGGACTGACTGACTGAGACTGAATGACTGAGTGCTTGACTGATTGACTGTCAGACTGACTGACTGACTTCGCAAAAGGGAAAAATAAAAAAAAAGAATTATAAAATTAGAAAAAAATATTTGCATTTAAGATTTCCTTTCCGGCCGGGACTCGAACCCAGTACCACGCGCTAGGAACCCAACGGTCTAGCCATTAGGCTATCGGAGCTCTGTCGATGTAAGTCTTAAATATAATAAAAACAAAAAATGCACCTTGGTAATTATTGATTCAAACACTTTGAAATTTACAGGTCGAATAATTAAACTGACTCAGAATTTTTCTCCCTACATAAATAATCAATATTCGCAAAAGAGAAAAATTAAAAAAAAAGAAGAAGAAATTTCAAATTAGAAACTAAAAGTATACATTGATGATTTTCGTTCAGGCTGGGACTCGAACCCAGGGCCACTCGCTTGGAAGTCTAACACTCTAGCCATTAGTCTATGGGAGCTCTGTCGGTGAGAGTTTTAAATATAATAAAAACAAAAAATGAACCTTGGTAATTGTTTATTTAAACACTTTGAAATCTTCGTGTCGAAAAATTAAACTGACTCAGAATTTTCTTCCCTACATAAATAATCAATAATTGCAAAGGAAAGAAATTGAAAAAAAAAAGAATTTTCAAATTAGAAAAGAAATATATTCATTGAAGATATTCGCTCCGGCTGGGACTCGAACCCAGGCCACTCGCTTGGAAGACCAGCGGTCTAGCCATTAGGCTATCGGAGTTCTGTCGAGCGGAGTCTTACTGCCTGACTGATACTGCCTGACTGACAGACTGACTCACTGACTGACTGATACTGACTGACTGATACTGACTGACTGACTCACTGACTGACCGAGACTGACTGACTAACTGCCTGACTGACTAACTGCCTGACTGACTGAGACTGGACTGACTGACTGACTGACTGACTGACTGACTGACTAACTGACTGACTGAGACTGACTGACTGACTGCTTGACTCTCTGACTGGCTATTTCACTGACTGACTGAATGACTAAATGACTGACTGACACTGACTGACTGAGTGCTTGACTACCTGACTGACTGCTTGACTGACTAACTGACTGGACAGGACTGACCGACTGACTGACTGACAGACTGACTGAATAAGGATGACTGACAGACTGACTGAATAAGGCTGACTGACTGACTGACTGAATAAGGCTGACCGACTGACTGACTGCCTGACTGACTGACTGACTGAATGACTGACTGACTGACTGACCGAGACTGACTGACTGACTGACTGAGACTGGACTGGACTGACTGACTGACTGACTGACTGAGACTGAATGACTGCTTTAGTGACTAACTGACTGCACAGGACTGACCGACTGACTGACTGACTGACTGACTGTATGACTGACTGACTGAGACTAAATGACTGACTGCTTGACTGACTGGCTGAAGGACTAACTGACTGACTGAGTGACTGACTGACTGGACTGATTGACTGAGACTGAATGACTGAGTGCTTGACTGATTGACTGTCAGACTGACTGACTGACTTCGCAAAAGGGAAAAATAAAAAAAAAAGAATTATAAAATTAGAAAAAAATATTTGCATTTACGATTTCCTTTCCGGCTGGGATTTGAACCCAGGGCGACACTCATGGAAGCCCAACGCTCTCGCCAATATACTATCGGATCTCTGTTGATCGGTGTCTTAATTATAATAAAAACAAAAAATGCACCTTAATAATTATTGATCTAAAATCTTTGAAATCTAAAGTTCGAATGATTAAACTGACTCAGAATTTTCTTCCGTACATAAATAATCCATATTTGCAAAAGAAAGAAATTGAAAAAAAAAAGAATCTTCAAATTAGAAGAGAAATATATACATGGGAGATTTTCGGTCCGGCCGGGACTCGAACCCAGTACCACGCGCTTGGAAACCAACGGTCTAGCCATTAGGCTATCGGAGCTCTGTCGATGGAAGTCTTAAATATAATAAAAACAAAAAATGCACCTTGGTAATTATTGATTCAAACACTTTGAAATTTACAGGTCGAATAATTAAACTGACTCAGAATTTTTCTCCCTACATAAATAATCAATATTCGCAAAAGAGAAAAATTTAAAAAAAAAGAAGAAGAAATTTCAAATTAGAAACTAAAAGTATACATTGAAGATTTTCTTTCAGGCTGGGACTCGAACCCAGGGCCACTCGCTTGGAAACCTAACACTCTAGCCATTAGTCTATGGGAGCTCTGTCGGTGGGAGTTTTAAATATAATAAAAACAAAAAATGCACCTTGGTAATTGTTTATTTAAACACTTTGAAATCTTTGTGTCGAAAAATTAAACTGACTCAGAATTTTCTTCCCTACATAAATAATCAATAATTGCAAAGGAAAGAAATTGAAAAAAAAAGAATTTTCAAATTAGAAAAGAAATATATACATTGAAGATATTCGCTCCGGCTGGGACTCGAACCCAGGCCACTCGCTTGGAAGACCAGCGGTCTAGCCATTAGGCTATCGGAGTTCTGTCGAGCGGAGTCTTACCGCCTGACTGATACTGCCTGACTGACAGACTGACTCACTGACTGACTGATACTGACTGACTGACTCACTGACTGACCGAGACTGACTGACTAACTGCCTGACTGACTGAGACTATACTGACTGACTGACTGACTGAGACTGACTGACTGACTGCTTGACTCTCTGACTGGCTATTTCACTGACTGACTGAATGACTAAATGACTGACTGACACTGACTGACTGACTGCTTGACTACCTGACTGACTGCTTGACTGACTAACTGACTGGACAGGACTGACCGACTGACTGACTGACAGACTGACTGAATAAGGATGACTGACAGACTGACTGCTTGACTACCTGACTGACTGCTTGACTGACTAACTGACTGGACAGGACTGACCGACTGACTGACTGACAGACTGACTGAATAAGGATGACTGACAGACTGACTGAATAAGGCTGACTGACTGACTGACTGACAGACTGACTGAATAAGGCTGACCGACTGACTGACTGCCTGACTGACTGACTGACTGAATGACTGACTGACTGACTGACTGACCGAGACTGACTGACTGACTGACTGAGACTGGACTGGACTGACTGACTGACTGACTGACTGAGACTGACTGACTGCTTTTGTGACTAACTGACTGCACAGGACTGACCGACTGACTGACTGACTGACTGCCTGACTGACTGACTGACTGAATGACTGACTGACTGATACTAAATGACTGACTGCTTGACTGACTGGCTGAAGGACTAACTGACTGACTGAGTGACTGACTGACTGGACTGACTGACTGAGACTGAATGACTGAGTGCTTGACTGATTCACTGTCAGACTGACTGACTGACTTCGCAAAAGGGAAAAAAAAAAAAAAAAAAAGAATTATAAAATTAGAAAAAAATATTTGCATTTAAGATTTCCTTTCCGGCCGGGACTCGAACCCAGTACCACGCGCTAGGAACCCAACGGTCTAGCCATTAGGCTATCGGAGCTCTGTCGATGGAAGTCTTAAATATAATAAAAACAAAAAATGCACCTTGGTAATTATTGATTCAAACACTTTGAAATATACAGGTCGAATAATTAAACTGACTCAGAATTTTTCTCCCTACATAAATAATCAATATTCGCAAAAGAGAAAAATTTAAAAAAAAAGAAGAAGAAATTTCAAATTAGAAACTAAAAGTATACATTGAAGATTTTCGTTCAGGCTGGGACTCGAACCCAGGGCCACTCGCTTGGAAGCCTAACACTCTAGCCATTAGTCTATGGGAGCTCTGTCGGTGGGAGTTTTAAATATAATAAAAACAAAAAATGCACCTTGGTAATTGTTTATTTAAACACTTTGAAATCTTCGTGTCGAAAAATTAAACTGACTCAGAATTTTCTTCCCTACATAAATAATCAATAATTGCAAAGGAAAGAAATTGAAAAAAAAAAGAATTTTCAAATTAGAAAAGAAATATATACATTGAAGATATTCGCTCCGGCTGGGACTCGAACCCAGGCCACTCGCTTGGAAGACCAGCGGTCTAGCCATTAGGCTATCGGAGTTCTGTCGAGCGGAGTCTTACTGCCTGACTGATACTGCCTGACTGACAGACTGACTCACTGACTGACTGATACTGACTGACTGACTCACTGACTGACCGAGACTGACAGACTAACTGCCTGACTGACTGAGACTGGACTGACTGACTGACTGACTGACTGACTGACTAACTGACTGACTGAGACTGACTGACTGACTGCTTGACTCTCTGACTGGCTATTTCACTGACTGACTGAATGACTAAATGACTGACTGACAC
Source organism: Uloborus diversus (assembly GCF_026930045.1). Taxonomy (NCBI): domain Eukaryota; kingdom Metazoa; phylum Arthropoda; class Arachnida; order Araneae; family Uloboridae; genus Uloborus; species Uloborus diversus. The sequence continues at coordinate 72,798 of NW_026558494.1, read as the reverse complement.
TGACTGACTGACTGCTTGACTACCTGACTGACTGCTTGACTGACTAACTGACTGGACAGGACTGACCGACTGACTGACTGACAGACTGACTGAATAAGGATGACTGACAGACTGACTGAATAAGGCTGACTGACTGACTGACTGACAGAATGACTGAATAAGGTTGACCGACTGACTGACTGCCTGACTGACTGACTGACTGAATGACTGACTGACCGAGACTGACTGACTGACTGACTGAGACTGGACTGGACTGACTGACTGACTGACTGACTGAGACTGACTGACTGCTTTAGTGACTAACTGACTGCACAGGACTGACCGACTGACTGACTGACTGACTGCCTGGCTGACTGACTGACTGAATGACTGACTGACTGAGACTAAATGACTGACTGCTTGACTGACTGGCTGAAGGACTAACTGACTGACTGAGTGACTGACTGACTGGACTGACTGACTGAGACTGAATGACTGAGTGCTTGACTGATTGACTGTCAAACTGACTGACTGACTTCGCAAAAGGGAAAAATAAAAAAAAAGAATTATAAAATTAGAAAAAAATATTTGCATTTAAGATTTCCTTTCCGGCTGGGATTTGAACCCAGGGCGACACTCATGGAAGCCCAACGCTCTCGCCAATATACTATCGGATCTCTGTTGATCGGTGTCTTAATTATAATAAAAACAAAAAATGCACCTTAGTAATTATTGATCTAAAATCTTTGAAATCTAAAGGTCGAATGATTAAACTAACTCAGAATTTTCATCCGTACATAAATAATCCATATTTGCAAAAGAAAGAAATTGAAAAAAAAAAGAATCTTCAAATTAGAAGAGAAATATATACATGGAAGATTTTCGTTCCGGCCGGGACTCGAACCCAGTACCACGCGCTTGGAACCCAACGGTCTAGCCATTAGGCTATCGGAGCTCTGTCGATGGAAGTCTTAAATATAATAAAAACAAAAAATGCACCTTGGTAATTATTGATTCAAACACTTTGAAATTTACAGGTCGAATAATTAAAGTGACTCAGAATTTTTCTCCCTACATAAATAATCAATATTCGCAAAAGAGAAAAATTAAAAAAAAAAAGAAGAAGAAATTTCAAATTAGAAACTAAAAGTATACATTGAAGATTTTTGTTCAGGCTGGGACTCGAACCCAGGGCCACTCGCTTGGAAGCCTAACACTCTAGCCATTAGTCTATGGGAGCTCTGTCGGTGGGAGTTTTAAATATAATAAAAACAAAAAATGCACCTTGGTAATTGTTTATTTAAACACTTTGAAATCTTCGTGTCGAAAAATTAAACTGACTCAGAATTTTCTTCCCTACATAAATAATCAATAATTGCAAAGGAAAGAAATTGAAAAAAAAAAGAATTTTCAAATTAGAAAAGAAATATATACATTGAAGATATTCGCTCCGGCTGGGACTCGAACCCAGGCCACTCGCTTGGAAGACCAGCGGTCTAGCCATTAGGCTATCGGAGTTCTGTCGAGCGGAGTCTTACTGCCTGACTGACAGACTGACTCACTGACTGACTGATACTGACTGACTGACTCACTGACTGACCGAGACTGACTGACTAACTGCCTGACTGACTGAGACTGGACTGACTGACTGACTGACTGACTGACTGACTAACTGACTGACTGAGACTGACTGACTGACTGCTTGACTCTCTGACTGGCTATTTCACTGACTGACTGAATGACTAAATGACTGACTGACACTGACTGACTGACTGCTTGACTACCTGACTGACTGCTTGACTGACTAACTGACTGGACAGGACTGACCGACTGACTGACTGACAGACTGACTGAATAAGGATGACTGACAGACTGACTGAATAAGGCTGACTGACTGACTGACTGAGAGACTGACTGAATAAGGCTGACCGACTGACTGACTGCCTGACTGACTGACTGACTGAATGACTGACTGACTGACTGACCGAGACTGACTGACTGACTGACTGAGACTGGACTGGACTGACTGACTGACTGACTGACTGAGACTGACTGACTGCTTTAGTGACTAACTGACTGCACAGGACTGACCGACTGACTGACTGACTGACTGCCTGACTGACTGACTGACTGAATGACTGACTGACTGACTGAATGACTGACTGACTGAGACTAAATGACTGAAGGACTAACTGACTGACTGAGTGACTGACTGACTGGACTGACTGACTGAGACTGAATGACTGAGTGCTTGACTGATTGACTGTCAGACTGACTGACTGACTTCGCAAAAGGGAAAAATAAAAAAAAAAGAATTATAAAATTAGAAAAAAATATTTGCATTTAAGATTTCCTTTCCGGCTGGGATTTGAACCCAGGGCGACACTCATGGAAGCCCAACGCCCTCGCCAATATACTATCGGATCTCTGTTGATCGGTGTCTTAATTATAATAAAAACAAAAAATGCACCTTAGTAATTATTGATCTAAAATCTTTGAAATCTAAAGGTCGAATGATTAAACTGACTCAGAATTTTCTTCCGTACATAAATAATCCATATTTGCAAAAGAAAGAAATTGAAAAAAAAAAGAATCTTCAAATTAGAAGAGAAATATATACATGGAAGATTTTCGTTCCGGCCGGGACTCGAACCCAGTACCACGCGCTTGGAACCCAACGGTCTAGCCATTAGGCTATCGGAGCTCTGTCGATGGAAGTCTTAAATATAATAAAAACAAAAAATTCACCTTGGTAATTATTGATTCAAACACTTTGAAATTTACAGGTCGAATAATTAAACTGACTCAGAATTTTTCTCCCTACATAAATAATCAATATTCACAAAAGAGAAAAATTAAAAAAAAAGAAGAAGAAATTTCAAATTAGAAACTAAAAGTATACATTGAAGATTTTCGTTCAGGCTGGGACTCGAACCTAGGGCCACTCGCTTGGAAGCCTAACACTCTAGCCATTAGTCTATGGGAGCTCTGTCGGTGGGAGTTTTAAATATAATAAAAACAAAAAATGCACCTTGGTAATTATTTATTTAAACACTTTGAAATCTTCGTGTCGAAAAATTAAACTGACTCAGAATTTTCTTCCCTACATAAATAATCAATAATTGCAAAGGAAAGAAATTGAAAAAAAAAAAGAATTTTCAAATTAGAAAAGAAATATATACATTGAAGATATTCGCTCCGGCTGGGACTCGAACCCAGGCCACTCGCTTGGAAGACCAGCGGTCTAGCCATTAGGCTATCGGAGTTCTGTCGAGCGAAGTCTTACTGCCTGACTGATACTGCCTGACTGACAGACTGACTCACTGACTGACTGATACTGACTGACTGACTCACTGACTGACCGAGACTGACTGACTAACTGCCTGACTGACTGAGACTGGACTGACTGACTGACTGACTGACTGACTGACTAACTGACTGACTGAGACTGACTGACTGACTGCTTGACTCTCTGACTGGCTATTTCACTGACTGACTGAATGACTAAATGACTGACTGACACTGACTGACTGACTGCTTGACTACCTGACTGACTGCTTGACTGACTAACTGACTGGACAGGACTGACCGACTGACTGACTGACAGACTGACTGAATAAGGATGACTGACAGACTGACTGAATAAGGCTGACTGACTGACTGACTGACAGACTGACTGAATAAGGCTGACCGACTGACTGTCTGCCTGACTGACTGACTGACTGAATGACTGACTGACTGACTGACCGAGACTGACTGACTGACTGACTGAGACTGGACTGGACTGACTGACTGACGGACTGACTGAGACTGACTGACTGCTTTAGTGACTAACTGACTGCACAGGACTGACCGACTGACTGACTGACTGACTGCCTGACTGACTGACTGACTGAATGACTGACTGACTGAGACTAAATGACTGACTGCTTGACTGACTGGCTGAAGGACTAACTGACTGACTGAGTGACTGACTGACTGGACTGACTGACTGAGACTGAATGACTGAGTGCTTGACTGATTGACTGTCAGAGTGACTGACTGACTTCGCAAAAGGGAAAAATAAAAAAAAAGAATTATAAAATTAGAAAAAAATATTTGCATTTAAGATTTCCTTTCCGGCTGGGATTTGAACCCAGGGCGACACTCATGGAAGCCCAACGCTCTCGCCAATATACTATCGGATCTCTGTTGATCGGTGTCTTAATTATAATAAAAAAAATGCACCTTAGTAATTATTGATCTAAAATCTTTGAAATCTAAAGGTCGAATGATTAAACTGACTCAGAATTTTCTTCCGTACATAAATAATCCATATTTGCAAAAGAAAGAAATTGAAAAAAAAAGAATCTTCAAATTAGAAGAGAAATATATACATGGAAGATTTTCGTTCCGGCCGGGACTCGAACCCAGTACCACGCGCTTGGAACCCAACGGTCTAGCCATTAGGCTATCGGAGCTCTGTCGATGGAAGTCTTAAATATAATAAAAACAAAAAATGCACCTTGGTAATTATTGATTCAAACACTTTGAAATTTACAGGTCGAATAATTAAACTGACTCAGAATTTTTCTCCCTACATAAATAATCAATATTCGCAAAAGAGAAAAATTAAAAAAAAAAGAAGAAGAAATTTCAAATTAGAAACTAAAAGTATACATTGAAGATTTTCGTTCAGGCTGGGACTCGAACCCAGGGCCACTCGCTTGGAAGCCTAACACTCTAGCCATTAGTCTATGGGAGCTCTGTCCGTGGGAGTTTTAAATATAATAAAAACAAAAAATGCACCTTGGTAATTGTTTATTTAAACACTTTGAAATCTTCGTGTCGAAAAATTAAACTGACTCAGAATTTTCTTCCCTACATAAATAATCAATAATTGCAAAGGAAAGAAATTGAAAAAAAAAAGAATTTTCAAATTAGAAAAGAAATATATTCATTGAAGATATTCGCTCCGGCTGGGACTCGAACCCAGGCCACTCGCTTGGAAGACCAGCGGTCTAGCCATTAGGCTATCGGAGTTCTGTCGAGCGGAGTCTTACTGCCTGACTGATACTGCCTGACTGACAGACTGACTCACTGACTGACTAATACTGACTGACTGACTCACTGACTGACCGAGACTGACTGACTAACTGCCTGACTGACTGAGACTGGACTGACTGACTGACTGACTGACTGACTGACTGACTGACTGACTGAGACTGACTGACTGACTGCTTGACTCTCTGACTGGCTATTTCACTGACTGACTGAATGACTAAATGACTGACTGACACTGACTGACTGACTGCTTGAATACCTGACTGACTGCTTGACTGACTAACTGACTGGACAGGACTGACCGACTGACTGACTGACAGACTGACTGAATAAGGATGACTGACAGACTGACTGAATAAGGCTGACTGACTGACTGACTGACAGACTGACTGAATAAGGCTGACCGACTGACTGACTGCCTGACTGACTGACTGACTGAATGACTGACTGACTGACTGACCGAGACTGACTAACTGACTGACTGACTGACTGAGACTGACTGACTGCTTTAGTGACTAACTGACTGCACAGGACTGACCGACTGACTGACTGACTGACTGCCTGACTGACTGACTGACTGAATGACTGACTGACTGAGACTAAATGACTGACTGCTTGACTGACTGGCTGAAGGACTAACTGACTGACTGAGTGACTGACTGACTGGACTGACTGACTGAGACTGAATGACTGAGTGCTTGACTGATTGACTGTCAGACTGACTGACTGACTTCGCAAAAGGGAAAAATAAAAAAAAAAGAATTATAAAATTAGAAAAAAATATTTGCATTTAAGATTTCCTTTCCGGCTGGGATTTGAACCCAGGGCGCCACTCATGGAAGCCCAACGCTCTCGCCAATATACTATCGGATCTCTGTTGATCGGTGTCTTAATTATAATAAAAACAAAAAATGCACCTTAGTAATTATTGATCTAAAATCTTTGAAATCTAAAGGTCGAATGATTAAACTGACTCAGAATTTTCTTCCGTACATAAATAATCCATATTTGAAAAAGAAAAAAATTGAAAAAAAAAGAATCTTCAAATTAGAAGAGAAATATATACATGGAAGATTTTCGTTCCGGCCGGGACTCGAACCCAGTACCACGCGCTTGGAACCCAACGGTCTAGCCATTAGGCTATCGGAGCTCTGTCGATGGAAGTCTTAAATAAAATAAAAATAAAAAATGCACCTTGGTAATTATTGATTCAAACACTTTGAAATTTACAGGTCGAATAATTAAACTGACTCAGAATTTTTCTCCCTACATAAATAATCAATATTCGCAAAAGAGAAAAATTTAAAAAAAAAGAAGAAGAAATTTCAAATTAGAAACTAAAAGTATACATTGAAGATTTTCGTTCAGGCTGGGACTCGAACCCAGGGCCACTCGCTTGGAAGCCTAACACTCTAGCCATTAGTCTATGGGAGCTCTGTCGGTGGGAGTTTTAAATATAATAAAAACAAAAAATGCACCTTGGTAATTGTTTATTTAAACACTTTGAAATCTTCGTGTCGAAAAATTAAACTGACTCAGAATTTTCTTCCCTACATAAATAATCAATAATTGCAAATGAAAGAAATTGAAAAAAAAAAGAATTTTCAAATTAGAAAAGAAATATATACATTGAAGATATTCGCTCCGGCTGGGACTCGAACCCAGGCCACTCGCTTGGAAGATCAGCGGTCTAGCCATTAGGCTATCGGAGTTCTGTCGAGCGGAGTCTTACTGCCTGACTGATACTGCCTGACTGACTGACTGACTAACTGCCTGACTGACTGAGACTGGACTGACTGACTGACTGACTGACTGACTGACTAACTGACTGACTGAGACTGACTGACTGACTGCTTGACTCTCTGACTGGCTATTTCACTGACTGACTGAATGACTAAATGACTGACTGACACTGACTGACTGACTGCTTGACTACCTGACTGACTGCTTGACTGACTAACTGACTGGACAGGACTGACCGACTGACTGACTGACAGACTGACTGAATAAGGATGACTGACAGACTGACTGAATAAGGCTGACTGACTGACTGACTGACAGACTGACTGAATAAGGCTGACCGACTGACTGACTGCCTGACTGACTGACTGACTGAATGACTGACTGACTGACTGACCGAGACTGACTGACTGACTGACTGAGACTGGACTGGACTGACTGACTGACTGACTGACTGAGACTGACTGACTGCTTTAGTGACTAACTGACTGCACAGGACTGACCGACTGACTGACTGACTGACTGCCTGACTGACTGACTGACTGAATGACTGACTAGCTGAGACTAAATGACTGACTGCTTGACTGACTGGCTGAAGGACTAACTGACTGACTGAGTGACTGACTGACTGGACTGACTGACTGAGACTGAATGACTGAGTGCTTGACTGATTGACTGTCAGACTGACTGACTGACTTCGCAAAAGGGAAAAATAAAAAAAAAGAATTATAAAATTAGAAAAAAATATTTGCATTTAAGATTTCCATTCCGGCTGGGATTTGAACCCAGGGCGGCACTCATGGAAGCCCAACGCTCTCGCCAATATACTATCGGATCTCTGTTGATCGGTGTCTTAATTATAATAAAAACAAAAAATGCACCTTAGTAATTATTGATCTAAAATCTTTGAAATCTAAAGGTCGAATGATTAAACTGACTCAGAATTTTCTTCCGTACATAAATAATCCATATTTGCAAAAGAAAGAAATTGAAAAAAAAAAGAATCTTCAAATTAGAAGAGAAATATATACATGGAAGATTTTCGTTCCGGCCGGAACTCGAACCCAGTACCACGCGTTTGGAACCCAACGGTCCAGCCATTAGGCTATCGGAGCTCTGTCGATGGAAGTCTTAAATATAATAAAAACAAAAAATGCACCTTGGTAATTATTGATTCAAACACTTTGAAATTTACAAGTCGAATAATTAAACTGACTCAGAATTTTTCTCCCTACATAAATAATCAATATTCGCAAAAGAGAAAAATTTAAAAAAAAAGAAGAAGAAATTTCAAACTAGAAACTAAAAGTATACATTGAAGATTTTCGTTCAGGCTGGGACTCGAACCCAGGGCCACTCGCTTGGAAGCCTAACACTCTAGCCATTAGTCTATGGGAGCTCTGTCGGTGGGAGTTTTAAATATAATAAAAACAAAAAATGCACCTTGGTAATTGTTTATTTAAACACTTTGAAATCTTCGTGTCGAAAAATTAAACTGACTCAGAAATTTCTTCCCTACATAAATAATCAATAATTGCAAAGGAAAGAAATTGAAAAAAAAAAGAATTTTCAAATTAGAAAAGAAATATATATACATTGAAGATATTCGCTCCGGCTGGGACTCGAACCCAGGCCACTCGCTTGGAAGACCAGCGGTCTAGCCATTAGGCTATCGGAGTTCTGTCGAGCGGAGTCTTACTGCCTGACTGATACTGCCTGACTGACAGACTGACTCACTGACTGACTGATACTGACTGACTGACTCACTGACTGACCGAGACTGACTGACTAACTGCCTGACTGACTGAGACTGGACTGACTGACTGACTGACTGACTGACTGACTAACTGACTGACTGAGACTGACTGACTGACTGCTTGACTCTCTGACTGGCTATTTCACTGACTGAATGAATGACTAAATGACTGACTGACACTGACTGACTGACTGCTTGACTACCTGACTGACTGCTTGACTGACTAACTGACTGGACAGGACTGACCGACTGACTGACTGACAGACTGACTGAATAAGGATGACTGACAGACTGACTGAATAAGGCTGACTGACTGACTGACTGACAGACTGACTGAATAAGGCTGACCGACTGACTGACTGCCTGACTGACTGACTGACTGAATGACTGACTGACTGACTGACCGAGACTGACTGACTGACTAACTGAGACTGGACTGGACTGACTGACTGACTGACTGACTGAGACTGACTGACTGCTTTAGTGACTAACTGACTGCACAGGACTGACCGACTAACTGACTGACTGACTGCCTGACTGACTGACTGACTGAATGACTGACTGACTGAGACTAAATGACTGACTGCTTGACTGACTGGCTGAAGGACTAACTGACTGACTGAGTGACTGACTGACTGGACTGACTGACTGAGACTGAATGACTGAGTGCTTGACTGATTGACTGTCAGACTGACTGACTGACTTCGCAAAAGGGAAAAATAAAAAAAAAAGAATTATAAAATTAGAAAAAAATATTTGCATTTAAGATTTCCTTTCCGGCCGGGACTCGAACCCAGTACCACGCGCTAGGAACCCAACGGTCTAGCCATTAGGCTATCGGAGCTCTGTCGATGGAAGTCTTAAATATAATAAAAACAAAAAATGCACCTTGGTAATTATTGATTCAAACACTTTGAAATTTACAGGTCGAATAATTAAACTGACTCAGAATTTTTCTCCCTACATAAATAATCAATATTCGCAAAAGAGAAAAATTAAAAAAAAAAGAAGAAGAAATTTCAAATTAGAAACTAAAAGTATACATTGAAGATATTCGCTCCGGCTGGGACTCGAACCCAGGCCACTCGCTTGGAAGACCAGCGGTCTAGCCATTAGGCTATCGGAGTTCTGTCGAGCGGAGTCTTACTGCCTGACTGATACTGCCTGACTGACAGACTGACTCACTGACTGACTGACTGAGACTGGACTGACTCACTGACTGACCGATACTGACTGACTAACTGCCTGACTGACTGAGACTGGACTGACTGACTGACTGACTGACTGACTGACTAACTGACTGACTGAGACTGACTGACTGACTGCTTGACTCTCTGACTGGCTATTTCACTGACTGACTGAATGACTAAATGACTGACTGACACTGACTGACTGACTGCTTGACTAACTGACTGACTGCTTGACTGACTAACTGACTGGACAGGACTGACCGACTGACTGACTGACAGACTGACTGAATAAGGATGACTGACAGACTGACTGAATAAGGCTGACTGACTGACTGACTGACTGACTGAATAAGGCTGACCGACTGACTGACTGCCTGACTGACTGACTGACTGAATGACTGACTGACTGACTGACCGAGACTGACTGACTGACTGACTGAGACTGGACTGGACTGACTGACTGACTGACTGACTGAGACTGACTGACTGCTTTAGTGACTAACTGACTGCACAGGACTGACCGACTGACTGACTGACTGACTGCCTGACTGACTGACTGACTGAATGACTGACTAGCTGAGACTAAATGACTGACTGCTTGACTGACTGGCTGAAGGACTAACTGACTGACTGAGTGACTGACTGACTGGACTGACTGACTGAGACTGAATGACTGAGTGCTTGACTGATTGACTGTCAGACTGACTGACTGACTTCGCAAAAGGGAAAAATAAAAAAAAAAGAATTATAAAATTAGAAAAAAATATTTGCATTTAAGATTTCCATTCCGGCTGGGATTTGAACCCAGGGCGGCACTCATGGAAGCCCAACGCTCTCGCCAATATACTATCGGATCTCTGTTGATCGGTGTCTTAATTATAATAAAAACAAAAAATGCACCTTAGTAATTATTGATCTAAAATCTTTGAAATCTAAAGGTCGAATGATTAAACTGACTCAGAATTTTCTTCCGTACATAAATAATCCATATTTGCAAAAGAAAGAAATTGAAAAAAAAAGAATCTTCAAATTAGAAGAGAAATATATACATGGAAGATTTTCGTTCCGGCCGGGACTCGAACCCAGTACCACGCGTTTGGAACCCAACGGTCTAGCCATTAGGCTATCGGAGCTCTGTCGATGGAAGTCTTAAATATAATAAAAACAAAAAATGCACCTTGGTAATTATTGATTCAAACACTTTGAAATTTACAAGTCGAATAATTAAACTGACTCAGAATTTTTCTCCCTACATAAATAATCAATATTCGCAAAAGAGAAAAATTTAAAAAAAAAGAAGAAGAAATTTCAAACTAGAAACTAAAAGTATACATTGAAGATTTTCGTTCAGGCTGGGACTCGAACCCAGGGCCACTCGCTTGGAAGCCTAACACTCTAGCCATTAGTCTATGGGAGCTCTGTCGGTGGGAGTTTTAAATATAATAAAAACAAAAAATGCACCTTGGTAATTGTTTATTTAAACACTTTGAAATCTTCGTGTCGAAAAATTAAACTGACTCAGAAATTTCTTCCCTACATAAATAATCAATAATTGCAAAGGAAAGAAATTGAAAAAAAAAAGAATTTTCAAATTAGAAAAGAAATATATATACATTGAAGATATTCGCTCCGGCTGGGACTCGAACCCAGGCCACTCGCTTGGAAGACCAGCGGTCTAGCCATTAGGCTATCGGAGTTCTGTCGAGCGGAGTCTTACTGCCTGACTGATACTGCCTGACTGACAGACTGACTCACTGACTGACCGAGACTGACTGACTAACTGCCTGACTGACTGAGACTGGACTGACTGACTGACTGACTGACTGACTGACTGACTGACTGACTGACTGACTGACTAACTGACTGACTGACTGCTTGACTCTCTGACTGGCTATTTCACTGACTGAATGAATGACTAAATGACTGACTGACACTGACTGACTGACTGCTTGACTACCTGACTGACTGCTTGACTGACTAACTGACTGGACAGGACTGACCGACTGACTGACTGACAGACTGACTGAATAAGGATGACTGACAGACTGACTGAATAAGGCTGACTGACTGACTGACTGACAGACTGACTGAATAAGGCTGACCGACTGACTGACTGCCTGACTGACTGACTGACTGAATGACTGACTGACTGACTGACCGAGACTGACTGACTGACTAACTGAGACTGGACTGGACTGACTGACTGACTGACTGACTGAGACTGACTGACTGCTTTAGTGACTAACTGACTGCACAGGACTGACCGACTAACTGACTGACTGACTGCCTGACTGACTGACTGACTGAATGACTGACTGACTGAGACTAAATGACTGACTGCTTGACTGACTGGCTGAAGGACTAACTGACTGACTGAGTGACTGACTGACTGGACTGACTGACTGAGACTGAATGACTGAGTGCTTGACTGATTGACTGTCAGACTGACTGACTGACTTCGCAAAAGGGAAAAATAAAAAAAAAAGAATTATAAAATTAGAAAAAAATATTTGCATTTAAGATTTCCTTTCCGGCCGGGACTCGAACCCAGTACCACGCGCTAGGAACCCAACGGTCTAGCCATTAGGCTATCGGAGCTCTGTCGATGGAAGTCTTAAATATAATAAAAACAAAAAATGCACCTTGGTAATTATTGATTCAAACACTTTGAAATTTACAGGTCGAATAATTAAACTGACTCAGAATTTTTCTCCCTACATAAATAATCAATATTCGCAAAAGAGAAAAATTAAAAAAAAAAAAGAAGAAGAAATTTCAAATTAGAAACTAAAAGTATACATTGAAGATATTCGCTCCGGCTGGGACTCGAACCCAGGCCACTCGCTTGGAAGACCAGCGGTCTAGCCATTAGGCTATCGGAGTTCTGTCGAGCGGAGTCTTACTGCCTGACTGATACTGCCTGACTGACAGACTGACTCACTGACTGACTGACTGAGACTGGACTGACTCACTGACTGACCGATACTGACTGACTAACTGCCTGACTGACTGAGACTGGACTGACTGACTGACTGACTGACTGACTGACTAACTGACTGACTGAGACTGACTGACTGACTGCTTGACTCTCTGACTGGCTATTTCACTGACTGACTGAATGACTAAATGACTGACTGACACTGACTGACTGACTGCTTGACTAACTGACTGACTGCTTGACTGACTAACTGACTGGACAGGACTGACCGACTGACTGACTGACAGACTGACTGAATAAGGATGACTGACAGACTGACTGAATAAGGCTGACTGACTGACTGACTGACTGACTGAATAAGGCTGACCGACTGACTGACTGCCTGACTGACTGACTGACTGCCTGACTGACTGTCAGCCTGACTGACTGACTGACTGAATGACTGACTGACTGACTGACTGAGACTGGACTGGACTGACTGACTGACTGACTGACTGAGACTGACTGACTGCTTTAGTGACTAACTGACTGCACAGGACTGACCGACTGACTGACTGACTGACTGCCTGACTGACTGACTGACTGAATGACTGACTGACTGAGACTAAATGACTGACTGCTTGACTGACTGGCTGAAGGACTAACTGACTGACTGAGTGACTGACTGACTGGACTGACTGACTGAGACTGAATGACTGAGTGCTTGACTGATTGACTGTCAGACTGACTGACTGACTTCGCAAAAGGGAAAAATAAAAAAAAAGAATTATAAAATTAGAAAAAAATATTTGCATTTACGATTTCCTTTCCGGCTGGGATTTGAACCCAGGGCGATACTCATGGAAGCCCAACGCTCTCGCCAATATACTATCAGATCTCTGTTGATCGGTGTCTTAATTATAATAAAAACAAAAAATGCACCTTAGTAATTATTGATCTAAAATCTTTGAAATCTAAAGGTCGAATGATTAAACTGACTCAGAATTTTCTTCCGTACATAAATAATCCATATTTGCAAAAGAAAGAAATTGAAAAAAAAAAGAATCTTCAAATTAGAAGAGAAATATATACATGGAAGATTTTCGTTCCGGCCGGGACTCGAACCCAGTACCACGCGCTTGGAACCCAACGGTCTAGCCATTAGGCTATCGGAGCTCTGTCGATGGAAGTCTTAAATATAATAAAAACAAAAAATGCACCTTGGTAATTATTGATTCAAACACTTTGAAATTTACAGGTCGAATAATCAAACTGACTCAGAATTTTTCTCCCTACATAAATAATCAATATTCGCAAAAGAAAAAAATTAAAAAAAAAAGAAGAAGAAATTTCAAATTAGAAACTAAAAGTATACATTGAAGATTTTCGTTCAGGCTGGGACTCGAACCCAGGGCCACTCGCTTGGAAGCCTAACACTCTAGCCATTAGTCTATTGCAGCTCTGTCGGTGGGAGTTTTAAATATAATAAAAACAAAAAATGCACCTTGGTAATTGTTTATTTAAACATTTTGAAATCTTCGTGTCGAAAATTTAAACTGACTCAGAATTTTCTTCCCTACATAAATAATCAATAATTGCAAAGGAAAGAAATTGAAAAAAAAAATTTTCAAATTAGAAAAGAAATATATACATTGAAGATATTCGCTCCGGCTGGGACTCGAACCCAGGCCACTCGAGTGGAAGACCAGCGGTCTAGCCATTAGGCTATCGGATTTCTGTCGAGCGGAGTCTTACTGCCTGACTGATACTGCCTGACTGACAGACTGACTCACTGACTGACTGATACTGACTGACTGACTCACTGACTGACCGAGACTGACTGACTAACTGCCTGACTGACTGAGACTGGACTGACTCACTGACTGACCGAGACTGACTGACTAACTGCCTGACTGACTGAGACTGGACTGACTGACTGACTGACTGACTAACTGACTGACTGAGACTGACTGACTGACTGCTTGACTCTCTGACTGGCTATTTCACTGACTGACTGAATGACTAAATGACTGACTGACACTGACTGACTGACTGCTTGACTACCTGACTGACTGCTTGACTGACTAACTGACTGGACAGGACTGACCGACTGACTGACTGACAGACTGACTGAATAAGGATGACTGACAGACTGACTGAATAAGGCTGACTGACTGACTGACTGACAGACTGACTGAATAAGGCTGACCGACTGCCTGACTGCCTGACTGACTGACTGACTGACTGACCGAGACTGACTGACTGACTGACTGAGACTGGACTGGACTGACTGACTGACTGACTGACTGAGACTGACTGACTGCTTTAGTGACTAACTGACTGCACAGGACTGACCGACTGAGTGACTGACTGAGACTAAATGACTGACTGCTTGACTGACTGGCTGAAGGACTAACTGACTGACTGAGTGACTGACTGACTGGACTGACTGACTGAGACTGAATGACTGAGTGCTTGACTGATTGACTGTCAGACTGACTGACTGACTTCGCAAAAGGGAAAAATAAAAAAAAAGAATTATAAAATTAGAAAAAAATATTTGCATTTAAGATTTCCTTTCCGGCCGGGACTCGAACCCAGTACCACGCGCTAGGAACCCAACGGTCTAGCCATTAGGCTATCGGAGCTCTGTCGATGGAAGTCTTAAATATAATAAAAACAAAAAATGCACCTTGGTAATTATTGATTCAAACACTTTGAAATTTACAGGTCGAATAATTAAACTGATTCAGAATTTTTCTCCCTACATAAATAATCAATAATTGCAAAGGAAAGAAATTGAAAAAAAAAAGAATTTTCAAATTAGAAAAGAAATATATACATTGAAGATATTCGCTCCGGCTGGGACTCGAACCCAGACCACTCGCTTGGAAGACCAGCGGTCTAGCCATTAGGCTATCGGAGTTCTGTCGAGCGGAGTCTTACTGCCTGACTGATACTGCCTGACTGACAGACTGACTCACTGACTGACCGAGACTGACTGACTAACTGCCTGACTGACTGAGACTGGACTGACTCACTGACTGACCGAGACTGACTGACTAACTGCCTGACTGACTGAGACTGGACTGACTGACTGACTGACTGACTGACTGACTGACTAACTGACTGACTGAGACTGACTGACTGACTGCTTGACTCTCTGACTGGTTATTTCACTGACTGACTGAATGACTAAATGACTGACTGACACTGACTGACTGACTGCTTGACTACCTGACTGACTGCTTGACTGACTAACTGACTGGACAGGACTGACCGACTGACTGACTGACAGACTGACTGAATAAGGATGACTGACAGACTGACTGAATAAGGCTGACTGACTGACTGACTGACAGACTGACTGAATAAGGCTGACCGACTGACTGACTGCCTGACTGACTGACTGACTGACTGACCGAGACTGACTGACTGACTGACTGAGACTGGACTGGACTGACTGACTGACTGACTGAGACTGGACTGGACTGACTGACTGACTGACTGACTGACTGACTGCTTTAGTGACTAACTGACTGCACAGGACTGACCGACTGACTGACTGACTGACTGCCTGACTGAATGACTGACTGACTGAGACTAAATGACTGACTGCTTGACTGACTGGCTGAAGGACTAACTGACTGACTGAGTGACTGACTGACTGGACTGACTGACTGAGACTGAATGACTGAGTGCTTGACTGATTGACTGTCAGACTGACTGACTGACTTCGCAAAAGGGAAAAATAAAAAAAAAGAATTATAAAAAATATTTGCATTTAAGATTTCCTTTCCGGCCGGGACTCGAACCCAGTACCACGCGCTAGGAACCCAACGGTCTAGCCATTAGGCTATCGGAGCTCTGTCGATGGAAGTCTTAAATATAATAAAAACAAAAAATGCACCTTGGTAATTATTGATTCAAACACTTTGAAATTTACAGGTCGAATAATTAAACTGACTCAGAATTTTTCTCCCTACATAAATAATCAATATTCGCAAAAGAGAAAAATTAAAAAAAAAGAAGAAGAAATTTCAAATTAGAAACTAAAAATATACATTGAAGATTTTCGTTCAGGCTGGGACTCGAACCCAGGGCCACTTGCTCGGAAGCCTAACACTCTAGCCATTAGTCTATGGGAGCTCTGAAGGTGGGAGTTTTAAATATAATAAAAACAAAAAATGCACCTTGGTAATTGTTTATTTAAACACTTTGAAATCTTCGTGTCGAAAAATTAAACTGACTCAGAATTTTCTTCCCTACATAAATAATCAATAATTGCAAAGGAAAGAAATTGAAAAAAAAAGAATTTTCAAATTAGAAAAGAAATATATACATTGAAGATATTCGCTCCGGCTGGGACTCGAACCCAGGCCACTCGCTTGGAAGACCAGCGGTCAAGCCATTAGGCTATCGGAGTTCTGTCGATCGGAGTCTTACTGCCTGACTGATACTGCCTGACTGACAGACTGACTCACTGACTGACCGAGACTGACTGACTAACTGCCTGACTGACTGAGACTGACTGACTAACTGCCTGACTGACTGAGACTGGACTTACTGACTGACTGACTGACTGACTGACTAACTGACTGACTGAGACTGACTGACTGACTGCTTGACTCTCTGACTGGCTATTTCACTGACTGACTGAATGACTAAATGACTGACTGACACTGACTGACTGACTGCTTGACTACCTGACTGACTGCTTGACTGACTAACTGACTGGACAGGACTGACCGACTGACTGACTGACAGACTGACTGAATAAGGATGACTGACAGACTGACTGAATAAGGCTGACTGACTGACTGACTGACAGACTGACTGAATAAGGCTGACCGACTGACTGACTGCCTGACTGACTGACTGACTGACTGAATGACTGACTGCCTGACTGACTGACTGACTGAATGACTGACTGACTGACTGACCGAGACTGACTGACTGACTGACTGAGACTGGACTGGACTGACTGACTGACTGCCTGACTGACTGACTGACTGAATGACTGACTGACTGAGACTAAATGACTGACTGCTTGACTGACTGGCTGCAGGACTAACTGACTGACTGAGTGACTGACTGAATGGACTGACTGACTGAGACTGAATGACTGAGTGCTTGACTGATTGACTGTCAGACTGACTGACTGACTTCGCAAAAGGGAAAAATAAAAAAAAGAAAGAATTATAAAATTAGAAAAAAATATTTGCATTTAAGATTTCCTTTCCGGCCGGGACTCGAACCCAGTACCACGCGCTAGGAACCCAACGGTCTAGCCATTAGGCTATCGGAGCTCTGTCGATGGAAGTCTTAAATATAATAAAAACAAAAAATGCACCTTGGTAATTATTGATTCAAACACTTTGAAATTTACAGGTCGAATAATTAAACTGATTCAGAATTTTTCTCCCTACATAAATAATCAATAATTGCAAAGGAAAGAAATTGAAAAAAAAAAGAATTTTCAAATTAGAAAAGAAATATATACATTGAAGATATTCGCTCCGGCTGGGACTCGAACCCAGACCACTCGCTTGGAAGACCAGCGGTCTAGCCATTAGGCTATCAGAGTTCTGTCGAGCGGAGTCTTACTGCCTGACTGATACTGCCTGACTGACAGACTGACTCACTGACTGACCGAGACTGACTGACTAACTGCCTGACTGACTGAGACTGGACTGACTCACTGACTGACCGAGACTGACTGACTAACTGCCTGACTGACTGAGACTGGACTGACTGACTGACTGACTGACTGACTGACTAACTGACTGACTGAGACTGACTGACTGACTGCTTGACTCTCTGACTGGCTATTTCACTGACTGACTGAATGACTAAATGACTGACTGACACTGACTGACTGACTGCTTGACTACCTGACTGACTGCTTGACTGACTAACTGACTGGACAGGACTGACCGACTGACTGACTGACAGACTGACTGAATAAGGATGACTGACAGACTGACAGAATAAGGCTGACTGACTGACTGACTGACAGACTGACTGAATAAGGCTGACCGACTGACTGACTGCCTGACTGACTGACTGACTGACTGACCGAGACTGACTGACTGCTTTAGTGACTAACTGACTGCACAGGACTGACCGACTGACTGACTGACTGACTGCCTGACTGAATGACTGACTGACTGAGACTAAATGACTGACTGCTTGACTGACTGGCTGAAGGACTAACTGACTGACTGAGTGACTGACTGACTGGACTGACTGACTGAGACTGAATGACTGAGTGCTTGACTGATTGACTGTCAGACTGACTGACTGACTTCGCAAAAGGGAAAAATAAAAAAAAAGAATTATAAAAAATATTTGCATTTAAGATTTCCTTTCCGGCCGGGACTCGAACCCAGTACCACGCGCTAGGAACCCAACGGTCTAGCCATTAGGCTATCGGAGCTCTGTCGATGGAAGTCTTAAATATAATAAAAACAAAAAATGCACCTTGGTAATTATTGATTCAAACACTTTGAAATTTACAGGTCGAATAATTAAACTGACTCAGAATTTTTCTCCCTACATAAATAATCAATATTCGCAAAAGAGAAAAATTAAAAAAAAAGAAGAAGAAATTTCAAATTAGAAACTAAAAGTATACATTGAAGATTTTCGTTCAGGCTGGGACTCGAACCCAGGGCCACTCGCTCGGAAGCCTAACACTCTAGCCATTAGTCTATGGGAGCTCTGTCGGTGGGAGTTTTAAATATAATAAAAACAAAAAATGCACCTTGGTAATTGTTTATTTAAACACTTTGAAATCTTCGTGTCGAAAAATTAAACTGACTCAGAATTTTCTTCCCTACATAAATAATCAATAATTGCAAAGGAAAGAAATTGAAAAAAAAAGAATTTTCAAATTAGAAAAGAAATATATACATTGAAGATATTCGCTCCGGCTGGGACTCGAACCCAGGCCACTCGCTTGGAAGACCAGCGGTCTAGCCATTAGGCTATCGGAGTTCTGTCGAGCGGAGTCTTACTGCCTGACTGATACTGCCTGACTGACAGACTGACTCACTGACTGACTGATACTGACTGACTGACTCACTGACTGACCGAGACTGACTGACTAACTGCCTGACTGACTGAGACTGGACTGACTGACTGACTGACTGACTGACTGACTAACTGACTGACTGAGACTGACTGACTGACTGCTTGACTCTCTGACTGGCTATTTCACTGACTGACTGAATGACTAAATGACTGACTGACACTGACTGACTGACTGCTTGACTACCTGACTGACTGCTTGACTGACTAACTGACTGGACAATACTGACCGACTGACTGACTGACAGACTGACTGAATAAGGATGACTGACAGACTGACTGAATAAGGCTGACTGACTGACTGACTGACAGACTGACTGAATAAGGCTGACCGACTGACTGACTGCCTGACTGACTGACTGACTGAATGACTGACTGCCTGACTGACTGACTGACTGAATGACTGACTGACTGACTGACCGAGACTGACTGACTGACTGACTGAGACTGGACTGGACTGACTGACTGACTGACTGACTGAGACTGACTGACTGCTTTAGTGACTAACTGACTGCACAGGACTGACCGACTGACTGACTGACTGCTGCCTGACTGACTGACTGAATGACTGACTGACTGAGACTAAATGACTGACTGCTTGACTGACTGGCTGAAGGACTAACTGACTGACTGAGTGACTGACTGACTGGACTGACTGACTGAGACTGAATGACTGAGTGCTTGACTGATTGACTGTCAGACTGACTGACTGACTTCGCAAAAGCGAAAAATAAAAAAAAAGAATTATAAAAAATATTTGCATTTAAGATTTCCTTTCCGGCCGGGACTCGAACCCAGTACCACGCGCTAGGAACCCAACGGTCTAGCCATTAGGCTATCGGGGCTCTGTCGATGGAAGTCTTAAATATAATAAAAACAAAAAATGCACCTTGGTAATTATTGATTCAAACACTTTGAAATTTACAGGTCGAATAATTAAACTGACTCAGAATTTTTCTCCCTACATAAATAATCAATATTCGCAAAAGAGAAAAATTAAAAAAAAAGAAGAAGAAATTTCAAATTAGAAACTAAAAGTATACATTGAAGATTTTCGTTCAGGCTGGGATTCGAACCCAGGGCCACTCGCTCGGAAGCCTAACACTCTAGCCATTAGTCTATGGGAGCTCTGTCGGTGGGAGTTTTAAATATAATAAAAACAAAAAATGCACCTTGGTAATTGTTTATTTAAACACTTTGAAATCTTCGTGTCGAAAAATTAAACTGACTCAGAATTTTCTTCCCTACATAAATAATCAATAATTGCAAAGGAAAGAAATTGAAAAAAAAAAGAATTTTCAAATTAGAAAAGAAATATATACATTGAAGATATTCGCTCCGGCTGGGACTCGAACCCAGGCCACTCGCTTGGAAGACCAGCGGTCTAGCCATTAGGCTATCGGAGTTCTGTCGAGCGGAGTCTTACTGCCTGACTGATACTGCCTGACTGACAGACTGACTCACTGACTGACTGATACTGACTGACTGACTCACTGACTGACCGAGACTGACTGACTAACTGCCTGACTGACTGAGACTGGACTGACTGACTGACTGACTGACTGACTGACTGACTGACTGAGACTGACTGACTGACTGCTTGACTCTCTGACTGGCTATTTCACTGACTGACTGAATGACTAAATGACTGACTGACACTGACTGACTGACTGCTTGACTACCTGACTGACTGCTTGACTGACTAACTGACTGGACAATACTGACCGACTGACTGACTGACAGACTGACTGAATAAGGATGACTGACAGACTGACTGAATAAGGCTGACTGACTGACTGACTGACAGACTGACTGAATAAGGCTGACCGACTGACTGACTGCCTGACTGACTGACTGACTGAATGCCTGACTGCCTGACTGACTGACTGACTGAATGACTGACTGACTGACTGACCGAGACTGACTGACTGACTGACTGAGACTGACTGGACTGACTGACTGACTGACTGACTGAGACTGACTGACTGCTTTAGTGACTAACTGACTGCACAGGACTGACCGACTGACTGACTGACTGACTGCCTGACTGACTGACTGACTGAATGACTGACTGACTGAGACTAAATGACTGACTGCTTGACTGACTGGCTGAAGGACTAACTGACTGACTGAGTGACTGACTGACTGGACTGACTGACTGAGACTGAATGACTGAGTGCTTGACTGATTGACTGTCAGACTGACTGACTGACTTCGCAAAAGGGAAAAATAAAAAAAAAGAATTATAAAAAATATTTGCATTTAAGATTTCCTTTCCGGCCGGGACTCGAACCCAGTACCACGCGCTAGGAACCCAACGGTCTAGCCATTAGGCTATCGGAGCTCTGTCGATGGAAGTCTTAAATATAATAAAAACAAAAAATGCACCTTGGTAATTATTGATTCAAACACTTTGAAATTTACAGGTCGAATAATTAAACTGACTCAGAATTTTTCTCCCTACATAAATAATCAATATTCGCAAAAGAGAAAAATTAAAAAAAAAGAAGAAGAAATTTCAAATTAGAAACTAAAAGTATACATTGAAGATTTTCGTTCAGGCTGGGACTCGAACCCAGGGCCACTCGCTCGGAAGCCTAACACTCTAGCTATTAGTCTATGGGAGCTCTGTCGGTGGAAGTTTTAAATATAATAAAAACAAAAAATGCACCTTGGTAATTGTTTATTTAAACACTTTGAAATCTTCGTGTCGAAAAATTAAACTGACTCAGAATTTTCTTCCCTACATAAATAATCAATAATTGCAAAGGAAAGAAATTGAAAAAAAAAAGAATTTTCAAATTAGAAAAGAAATATATACATTGAAGATATTCGCTCCGGGTGGGACTCGAACCCAGGCCACTCGCTTGGAAGACCAGCGGTCTAGCCATTAGGCTATCGGAGTTCTGTCGAGCGGAGTCTTACTGCCTGACTGATACTGCCTGACTGACAGACTGACTCACTGACTGACTGATACTGACTGACTGACTCACTGACTGACCGAGACTGACTGACTAACTGCCTGACTGACTGAGACTGGACTGACTGACTGACTGACTGACTGACTGACTAACTGACTGACTGAGACTGACTGACTGACTGCTTGACTCTCTGACTGGCTATTTCACTGACTGACTGAATGACTAAATGACTGACTGACACTGACTGACTGACTGCTTGACTACCTGACTGACTGCTTGACTGACTAACTGACTGGACAATACTGACCGACTGACTGACTGACAGACTGACTGAATAAGGATGACTGACAGACTGACTGAATAAGGCTGACTGACTGACTGACTGACAGACTGACTGAATAAGGCTGACCGACTGACTGACTGCCTGACTGACTGACTGACTGAATGACTGACTGCCTGACTGACTGACTGAGACTGGACTGGACTGACTGACTGACTGACTGACTGAGACTGACTGACTGCTTTAGTGACTAACTGACTGCACAGGACTGACCGACTGACTGACTGACTGCTGACTGACTGACTGAATGACTGACAGACTGAGACTAAATGACTGACTGCTTGACTGACTGGCTGAAGGACTAACTGACTGACTGAGTGACTGACTGACTGACTGAGACTGAATGACTGAGTGCTTGACTGATTGACTGTCAGACTGACTGACTGACTTCGCAAAAGGGAAAAATAAAAAAAAAGAATTATAAAAAATATTTGCATTTAAGATTTCCTTTCCGGCCGGGACTCGAACCCAGTACCACGCGCTAGGAACCCAACGGTCTAGCCATTAGGCTATCGGAGCTCTGTCGATGGAAGTCTTAAATATAATAAAAACAAAAAATGCACCTTGGTAATTATTGATTCAAACACTTTGAAACTTACAGGTCGAATAATTAAACTGACTCAGAATTTTTCTCCCTACATAAATAATCAATATTCGCAAAAGAGAAAAATTTAAAAAAAAGAAGAAGAAATTTTAAATTAGAAACTAAAAGTATACATTGAAGATTTTCGTTCAGGCTGGGACTCGAACCCAGGGCCACTCGCTTGGAAGCCTAACACTCTAGCCATTAGTCTATGGGAGCTCTGTCGGTGGGAGTTTTAAATATAATAAAAACAAAAAATGCACCTTGGTAATTGTTTATTTAAACACTTTGAAATCTTCGTGTCGAAAAATTAAACTGACTCAGAATTTTCTTCCCTACATAAATAATCAATAATTGCAAAGGAAAGAAATTGAAAAAAAAAAGAATTTTCAAATTAGAAAAGAAATATATACATTGAAAATATTCGCTCCGGCTGGGACTCGAACCCAGGCCACTCGCTTGGAAGACCAGCGGTCTAGCCATTAGGCTATCGGAGTTCTGTCGAGCGGAGTCGTACTGCCTGACTGATACTGCCTGACTGACAGACTGACTCACTGACTGACTGATACTGACTGACTGATACTGACTGACTGACTCACTGACTGACCGAGACTGACTGACTAACTGCCTGACTGACTAACTGCCTGACTGACTGAGACTGGACTGACTGACTGACTGACTGACTAACTGACTGACTGAGACTGACTGACTGACTGCTTGACTCTCTGACTGGCTATTTCACTGACTGACTGAATGACTAAATGACTGACTGACACTGACTGACTGACTGCTTGACTACCTGACTGACTGCTTGACTGACTAACTGACTGGAAAGGACTGACCGACTGACTGACTGACAGACTGACTGAATAAGGATGACTGACAGACTGACTGAATAAGGCTGACTGACTGACTGACTGACAGACTGACTGAATAAGGCTGACCGACTGACTGACTGCCTGACTGACTGACTGACTGAATGACTGACTGACTGAGACTAAATGACTGACTGCTTGACTGACTGGCTGAAGGACTAACTGACTGACTGAGTGACTGACTGACTGGACTGACTGACTGAGACTGAATGACTGAGTGCTTGACTGATTGACTGTCAGACTGAATGACTGACTTCGCAAAAGCGAAAAATAAAAAAAAAGAATTATAAAAAATATTTGCATTTAAGATTTCCTTTCCGGCCGGGACTCGAACCCAGTACCACGCGCTAGGAACCCAACGGTCTAGCCATTAGGCTATCGGGGCTCTGTCGATGGAAGTCTTAAATATAATAAAAACAAAAAAATGCACCTTGGTAATTATTGATTCAAACACTTTGAAATTTACAGGTCGAATAATTAAACTGACTCAGAATTTTTCTCCCTACATAAATAATCAATATTCGCAAAAGAGAAAAATTAAAAAAAAAGAAGAAGAAATTTCAAATTAGAAACTAAAAGTATACATTGAAGATTTTCGTTCAGGCTGGGATTCGAACCCAGGGCCACTCGCTCGGAAGCCTAACACTCTAGCCATTAGTCTATGGGAGCTCTGTCGGTGGGAGTTTTAAATATAATAAAAACAAAAAATGCACCTTGGTAATTGTTTATTTAAACACTTTGAAATCTTCGTGTCGAAAAATTAAACTGACTCAGAATTTTCTTCCCTACATAAATAATCAATAATTGCAAAGGAAAGAAATTGAAAAAAAAAAGAATTTTCAAATTAGAAAAGAAATATATACATTGAAGATATTCGCTCCGGCTGGGACTCGAACCCAGGCCACTCGCTTGGAAGACCAGCGGTCTAGCCATTAGGCTATCGGAGTTCTGTCGAGCGGAGTCTTACTGCCTGACTGATACTGCCTGACTGACAGACTGACTCACTGACTGACTGATACTGACTGACTGACTCACTGACTGACCGAGACTGACTGACTAACTGCCTGACTGACTGAGACTGGACTGACTGACTGACTGACTGACTGACTGACTGACTGACTGAGACTGACTGACTGACTGCTTGACTCTCTGACTGGCTATTTCACTGACTGACTGAATGACTAAATGACTGACTGACACTGACTGACTGACTGCTTGACTACCTGACTGACTGCTTGACTGACTAACTGACTGGACAATACTGACCGACTGACTGACTGACAGACTGACTGAATAAGGATGACTGACAGACTGACTGAATAAGGCTGACTGACTGACTGACTGACAGACTGACTGAATAAGGCTGACCGACTGACTGACTGCCTGACTGACTGACTGACTGAATGCCTGACTGCCTGACTGACTGACTGACTGAATGACTGACTGACTGACTGACCGAGACTGACTGACTGACTGACTGAGACTGGACTGGACTGACTGACTGACTGACTGACTGAGACTGACTGACTGCTTTAGTGACTAACTGACTGCACAGGACTGACCGACTGACTGACTGACTGACTGCCTGACTGACTGACTGACTGAATGACTGACTGACTGAGACTAAATGACTGACTGCTTGACTGACTGGCTGAAGGACTAACTGACTGACTGAGTGACTGACTGACTGGACTGACTGACTGAGACTGAATGACTGAGTGCTTGACTGATTGACTGTCAGACTGACTGACTGACTTCGCAAAAGGGAAAAATAAAAAAAAAGAATTATAAAAAATATTTGCATTTAAGATTTCCTTTCCGGCCGGGACTCGAACCCAGTACCACACGCTAGGAACCCAACGGTCTAGCCATTAGGCTATCGGAGCTCTGTCGATGGAAGTCTTAAATATAATAAAAACAAAAAATGCACCTTGGTAATTATTGATTCAAACACTTTGAAATTTACAGGTCGAATAATTAAACTGACTCAGAATTTTTCTCCCTACATAAATAATCAATATTCGCAAAAGAGAAAAATTAAAAAAAAAAGAAGAAGAAATTTCAAATTAGAAACTAAAAGTATACATTGAAGATTTTCGTTCAGGCTGGGACTCGAACCCAGGGCCACTCGCTTGGAAGCCTAACACTCTAGCCATTAGTCTATGGGAGCTCTGTCGGTGGGAGTTTTAAATATAATAAAAACAAAAAATGCACCTTGGTAATTGTTTATTTAAACACTTTGGAATCTTCGTGTCGAAAAATTAAACTGACTCAGAATTTTCTTCCCTACATAAATAATCAATAATTGCAAAGGAAAGAAATTGAAAAAAAAAAAGAATTTTCAAATTAGAAAAGTAATATATACATTGAAGATATTCGCTCCGGCTGGGACTCGAACCCAGGCCACTCGCTTGGAAGACCAGCGGTCTAGCCATTAGGCTATCGGAGTTCTGTCGAGCGGAGTCTCACTGCCTGACTGATACTGCCTGACTGACAGACTGACTCACTGACTGACTGATACTGACTGACTGACTCACTGACTGACCGAGACTGACTGACTAACTGCCTGACTGACTGAGACTGGACTGACTGACTGACTGACTGACTGACTGACTAACTGACTGACTGAGACTGACTGACTGACCGCTTGACTCTCTGACTGGCTATTTCACTGACTGACTGAATGACTAAATGACTGACTGACACTGACTGACTGACTGCTTGACTACCTGACTGACTGCTTGACTGACTAACTGACTGGACAGGACTGACCGACTGACTGACTGACAGACTGACTGAATAAGGATGACTGACAGACTGACAGAATAAGGCTGACTGACTGACTGACTGACAGACTGACTGAATAAGGCTGACCGACTGACTGACTGCCTGACTGACTGACTGAATGACTGACTGACTGACTGACCGAGACTGACTGACTGACTGACTGAGACTGGACTGGACTGACTGACTGACTGACTGACTGAGACTGACTGACTGCTTTAGTGACTAACTGACTGCACAGGACTGACCGACTGACTGACTGACTGAGACTAAATGACTGACTGCTTGACTGACTGGCTGAAGGACTAACTGACTGACTGAGTGACTGACTGACTGGACTGACTGACTGAGACTGAATGACTGAGTGCTTGACTGATTGACTGTCAGACTGACTGACTGACTTCGCAAAAGGGAAAAATAAAAAAAAAAGAATTATAAAATTAGAAAAAAATATTTGCATTTAAGATTTCCTTTCCGGCCGGGACTCGAACCCAGTACCACGCGCTAGGAACCCAACGGTCTAGCCATTAGGCTATCGGAGCTCTGTCGATGGAAGTCTTAAATATAATAAAAACAAAAAATGCACCTTGGTAATTATTGATTCAAACACTTTGAAATTTACAGGTCGAATAATTAAACTGATTCAGAATTTTTCTCCCTACATAAATAATCAATAATTGCAAAGGAAAGAAATTGAAAAAAAAAAGAATTTTCAAATTAGAAAAGAAATATATACATTAAAGATATTCGCTCCGGCTGGGACTCGAACCCAGACCACTCGCTTGGAAGACCAGCGGTCTAGCCATTAGGCTATCAGAGTTCTGTCGAGCGGAGTCTTACTGCCTGACTGATACTGCCTGACTGACAGACTGACTCACTGACTGACCGAGACTGACTGACTAACTGCCTGACTGACTGAGACTGGACTGACTCACTGACTGACCGAGACTGACTGACTAACTGCCTGACTGACTGAGACTGGACTGACTGACTGACTGACTGACTGCTTGACTACCTGACTGACTGCTTGACTGACTAACTGACTGGACAGGACTCACCGACTGACTGACAGACTGACTGAATAAGGATGACTGACAGACTGACTGAATAAGGCTGACTGACTGACTGACTGACAGACTGACTGAATAAGGCTGACCGACTGACTGACTGCCTGACTGACTGACTGACTGACTGACCGAGACTGACTGACTGACTGACTGAGACTGGACTGGACTGACTGACTGACTGACTGACTGACTGAGACTGACTGACTGCTTTAGTGACTAACTGACTGCACAGGACTGACCGACTGACTGACTGACTGACTGCCTGACTGAATGACTGACTGACTGAGACTAAATGACTGACTGCTTGACTGACTGGCTGAAGGACTAACTGACTGACTGAGTGACTGACTGACTGGACTGACTGACTGAGACTGAATGACTGAGTGCTTGACTGATTGACTGTCAGACTGACTGACTGACTTCGCAAAAGGGAAAAATAAAAAAAAAGAATTATAAAAAATATTTGCATTTAAGATTTCCTTTCCGGCCGGGACTCGAACCCAGTACCACGCGCTAGGAACCCAACGGTCTAGCCATTAGGCTATCGGAGCTCTGTCGATGGAAGTCTTAAATATAATAAAAACAAAAAATGCACCTTGGTAATTATTGATTCAAACACTTTGAAATTTACAGGTCGAATAATTAAACTGACTCAGAATTTTTCTCCCTACATAAATAATCAATATTCGCAAAAGAGAAAAATTAAAAAAAAAGAAGAAGAAATTTCAAATTAGAAACTAAAAGTATACATTGAAGATTTTCGTTCAGGCTGGGACTCGAACCCAGGGCCACTCGCTCGGAAGCCTAACACTCTAGCTATTAGTCTATGGGAGCTCTGTCGGTGGGAGTTTTAAATATAATAAAAACAAAAAATGCACCTTGGTAATTGTTTATTTAAACACTTTGAAATCTTCGTGTCGAAAAATTAAACTGACTCAGAATTTTCTTCCCTACATAAATAATCAATAATTGCAAAGGAAAGAAATTGAAAAAAAAAAGAATTTTCAAATTAGAAAAGAAATATATACATTGAAGATATTCGCTCCGGGTGGGACTCGAACCCAGGCCACTCGCTTGGAAGACCAGCGGTCTAGCCATTAGGCTATCGGAGTTCTGTCGAGCGGAGTCTTACTGCCTGACTGATACTGCCTGACTGACAGACTGACTCACTGACTGACTGATACTGACTGACTGACTCACTGACTGACCGAGACTGACTGACTAACTGCCTGACTGACTGAGACTGGACTGACTGACTGACTGACTGACTGACTGACTAACTGACTGACTGAGACTGACTGACTGACTGCTTGACTCTCTGACTGGCTATTTCACTGACTGACTGAATGACTAAATGACTGACTGACACTGACTGACTGACTGCTTGACTACCTGACTGACTGCTTGACTGACTAACTGACTGGACAATACTGACCGACTGACTGACTGACAGACTGACTGAATAAGGATGACTGACAGACTGATTGAATAAGGCTGACTGACTGACTGACTGACAGACTGACTGAATAAGGCTGACCGACTGACTGACTGCCTGACTGACTGACTGACTGAATGACTGACTGCCTGACTGACTGACTGACTGAATGACTGACTGACTGACTGACCGAGACTGACTGACTGACTGACTGAGACTGGACTGGACTGACTGACTGACTGACTGACTGAGACTGACTGACTGCTTTAGTGACTAACTGACTGCACAGGACTGACCGACTGACTGACTGACTGCTGACTGACTGACTGAATGACTGACAGACTGAGACTAAATGACTGACTGCTTGACTGACTGGCTGAAGGACTAACTGACTGACTGAGTGACTGACTGACTGGACTGACTGACTGAGACTGAATGACTGAGTGCTTGACTGATTGACTGTCAGACTGACTGACTGACTTCGCAAAAGGGAAAAATAAAAAAAAAGAATTATAAAAAATATTTGCATTTAAGATTTCCTTTCCGGCCGGGACTCGAACCCAGTACCACGCGCTAGGAACCCAACGGTCTAGCCATTAGGCTATCGGAGCTCTGTCGATGGAAGTCTTAAATATAATAAAAACAAAAAATGCACCTTGGTAATTATTGATTCAAACACTTTGAAACTTACAGGTCGAATAATTAAACTGACTCAGAATTTTTCTCCCTACATAAATAATCAATATTCGCAAAAGAGAAAAATTTAAAAAAAAGAAGAAGAAATTTTAAATTAGAAACTAAAAGTATACATTGAAGATTTTCGTTCAGGCTGGGACTCGAACCCAGGGCCACTCGCTTGGAAGCCTAACACTCTAGCCATTAGTCTATGGGAGCTCTGTCGGTGGGAGTTTTAAATATAATAAAAACAAAAAATGCACCTTGGTAATTGTTTATTTAAACACTTTGAAATCTTCGTGTCGAAAAATTAAACTGACTCAGAATTTTCTTCCCTACATAAATAATCAATAATTGCAAAGGAAAGAAATTGAAAAAAAAAAGAATTTTCAAATTAGAAAAGAAATATATACATTGAAAATATTCGCTCCGGCTGGGACTCGAACCCAGGCCACTCGCTTGGAAGACCAGCGGTCTAGCCATTAGGCTATCGGAGTTCTGTCGAGCGGAGTCTTACTGCCTGACTGATACTGCCTGACTGACAGACTGACTCACTGACTGACTGATACTGACTGACTGATACTGACTGACTGACTCACTGACTGACCGAGACTGACTGACTAACTGCCTGACTGACTAACTGCCTGACTGACTGAGACTGGACTGACTGACTGACTGACTGACTGACTGACTAACTGACTGACTGAGACTGACTGACTGACTGCTTGACTCTCTGACTGGCTATTTCACTGACTGACTGAATGACTAAATGACTGACTGACACTGACTGACTGACTGCTTGACTACCTGACTGACTGCTTGACTGACTAACTGGCTGGAAAGGACTGACCGACTGACTGACTGACAGACTGACTGAATAAGGATGACTGACAGACTGACTGAATAAGGCTGACTGACTGACTGACTGACAGACTGACTGAATAAGGCTGACCGACTGACTGACTGCCTGACTGACTGACTGACTGAATGACTGACTGACTGAGACTAAATGACTGACTGCTTGACTGACTGGCTGAAGGACTAACTGACTGACTGAGTGACTGACTGACTGGACTGACTGACTGAGACTGAATGACTGAGTGCTTGACTGATTGACTGTCAGACTGACTGACTGACTTCGCAAAAGGGAAAAATAAAAAAAAAAAATTATAAAATTAGAAAAAAATATTTCCATTTAAGATTTCCTTTCCGGCTGGGATTTGATTCCAGGGCGACACTCATGGAAGCCCAACGCTCTCGCCAATATACTATCGGATCTCTGTTGATCGGTGTCTTAATTATAATAAAAACAAAAAATGCACCTTAGTAATTATTGATCTAAAATCTTTGAAATCTAAAGGTCGAATGATTAAACTGACTCAGAATTTTCTTCCGTACATAAATAATCCATATTTGCAAAAGAAAGAAATTGAAAAAAAAAAGAATTTTCAAATTAGAAGAGAAATATATACATGGAAGATTTTCGTTCCGGCCGGGACTCGAACCCAGTACCACGCGCTTGGAACCCAACGGTCTAGCCATTAGGCTATCGGAACTCTGTCGATGGAAGTCTTAAATATAATAAAAACTAAAAATGCACCTTGGTAATTATTGATTCAAACACTTTGAAATTTACAGGTCGAATAATTAAACTGACTCAGAATTTTTCTCCCTACATAAATAATCAATAATAATTTCAAAGGAAAGAAATTGAAAAAAAAAAAGAATTTTCACATTAGAAAAGAAATATATACATTGAAGATATTCGCTCCGGCTGGGACTCGAACCCAGGCCACTCGCTTGGAAGACCAGCGGTCTAGCCATTAGGCTATCGGAGTTCTGTCGAGCGGAGTCTTACTGCCTGACCGATACTGCCTGACTGAGTGACTGACTCACTGACTGAATGACTGAGACTGGACTGACTCACTGACTGACCGAGACTGACTGACTAACTGCCTGACTGACTGAGACTGGACTGACTGACTGACTGACTGACTGACTGACTAACTGACTGACTGAGACTGACTGACTGAATGACTAAATGACTGACTGACACTGACTGACTGACTGCTTGACTACCTGACTGACTGCTTGACTGACTAATTGACTGGACAGGACTGACCGACTGACTGACTGACAGACTGACTGAATAAGGATGAGTGACAGACTGACTGAATAAGGATGACTGACAGACTGACTGAATAAGGCTGACTGACTGACTGCCTGACTGACTGACTGACTGAATGACTGACTGACTGACTGACCGAGACTGACTGACTGACTGACTGAGACTGGACTGGACTGGACTGACTGACTGACTGACTGACTGAGACTGACTGACTGCTTTAGTGACTAACTGACTGCACAGGACTGACCGACTGACTGACTGACTGAATGACTGACTGACTGAGACTAAATGACTGACTGCTTGACTGACTGGCTGAAGGACTAACTGACTGACTGAGTGACTGACTGACTGGACTGACTGACTGAGACTGAATGACTGAGTGCTTGACTGATTGACTGTCAGACTGACTGACTGACTTCGCAAAAGGGAAAAATAAAAAAAGAATTATAAAATTATAAAAAAATATTTGCATTTAAGATTTCCTTTCCGGCCGGGACTCGAACCCAGTACCACACGCTAGGAACCCAACGGTCTAGCCATTAGGCTATCGGAGCTCTGTCGATGGAAGTCTTAAATATAATAAAAACAAAAAATGCACCTTGGTAATTATTGATTCAAACACTTTGAAATTTACAGGTCGAATAATTAAACTGACTCAGAATTTTTCTCCCTACATAAATAATCAATATTCGCAAAAGAGAAAAATTAAAAAAAAAAGAAGAAGAAATTTCAAATTAGAAACTAAAAGTATACATTGAAGATTTTCGTTCAGGCTGGGACTCGAACCCAGGGCCACTCGCTTGGAAGCCTAACACTCTAGCCATTAGTCTATGGGAGCTCTGTCGGTGGGAGTTTTAAATATAATAAAAACAAAAAATGCACCTTGGTAATTGTTTATTTAAACACTTTGAAATCTTCGTGTCGAAAAATTAAACTGACTCAGAATTTTCTTCCCTACATAAATAATCAATAATTGCAAAGGAAAGAAATTGAAAAAAAAAAAGAATTTTCAAATTAGAAAAGTAATATATACATTGAAGATATTCGCTCCGGCTGGGACTCGAACCCAGGCCACTCGCTTGGAAGACCAGCGGTCTAGCCATTAGGCTATCGGAGTTCTGTCGAGCGGAGTCTTACTGCCTGACTGATACTGCCTGACTGACAGACTGACTCAGTGACTGACTGATACTGACTGACTGACTCACTGACTGACCGAGACTGACTGACTAACTGCCTGACTGACTGAGACTGGACTGACTGACTGACTGACTGACTGACTGACTGACTAACTGACTGACTGAGACTGACTGACTGACTGCTTGACTCTCTGACTGGCTATTTCACTGACTGACTGAATGACTGACTGACACTGACTGACTGACTGCTTGACTACCTGACTGACTGCTTGACTGACTAACTGACTGGACAGGACTGACCGACTGACTGACTGACTGAATAAGGCTGACTGACTGACTGACTGACAGACTGACTGAATAAGGCTGACCGACTGACTGACTGCCTGACTGACTGACTGACTGAATGACTGACTGCCTGACTGACTGACTGACTGAATGACTGACTGACTGACTGACCGAGACTGACTGACTGACTGACTGAGACTGGACTGGACTGACTGACTGACTGACTGACTGAGACTGACTGACTGCTTTAGTGACTAACTGACTGCACAGGACTGACCGACTGACTGACTGACTGACTGCCTGACTGACTGACTGACTGAATGACTGACTGACTGAGACTAAATGACTGACTGCTTGACTGACTGGCTGAAGGACTAACTGACTGACTGAGTGACTGACTGACTGGACTGACTGACTGAGACTGAATGACTGAGTGCTTGACTGATTGACTGTCAGACTGACTGACTGACTTCGCAAAAGGGAAAAATAAAAAAAAAAGAATTATAAAATTAGAAAAAAATATTTGCATTTAAGATTTCCTTTCCGGCCGGGACTCGAACCCAGTACCACGCGCTAGGAACCCAACGGTCTAGCCATTAGGCTATCGGAGCTCTGTCGATGGAAGTCTTAAATATAATAAAAACAATAAATGCACCTTGGTAATTATTGATTCAAACACTTTGAAATTTACAGGTCGAATAATTAAACTGACTCAGAATTTTTCTCCCTACTCAAATAATCAATATTCGCAAAAGAGAAAAATTAAAAAAAAAAAGAAGAAGAAATTTCAAATTAGAAACTAAAAGTATACATTGAAGATTTTCGTTCAGGCTGGGACTCGAACCCAGGGCCACTCGCTTTCAAGCCTAACACTCTAGCCATTAGTCTATGGGAGCTCTGTCGGTGGGAGTTTTAAATATAATAAAAACAAAAAATGCACCTTGGTAATTGTTTATTTAAACACTTTGAAATCTTCGTGTCGAAAAATTAAACTGACTCAGAATTTTGTTCCCTACATAAATAATCAATAATTGCAAAGGAAAGAAATTGAAAAAAAAAAGAATTTTCAAATTAGAAAAGAAATATATACATTGAAGATATTCGCTCCGGCTGGGACTCGAACCCAGGCCACTCGCTTGGAAGACCAGCGGTCTAGCCATTAGGCTATCGGAGTTCTGTCGAGCGGAGTCTTACTGCCTGACTGATACTGCCTGACTGACAGACTGACTCACTGACTGACTGATACTGACTGACTGACTCACTGACTGACCGAGACTGACTGACTAACTGCCTGACTGACTGAGACTGGACTGACTGACTGACTGACTGACTGACTGACTAACTGACTGACTGAGTCTGACTGACTGACTGCTTGACTCTCTGACTGGCTATTTCACTGACTGACTGAATGACTAAATGACTGACTGACACTGACTGACTGACTGCTTGACTGACTAACTGACTGGACAGGACTGACCGACTGACTGACTGACAGACTGACTGAATAAGGATGACTGACAGACTGACTGAATAAGGCTGACTGACTGACTGACTGACAGACTGACTGAATAAGGCTGACCGACTGACTGACTGCCTGACTGACTGACTGAATGACTGACTGACTGACTGACCGAGACTGACTGACTGACTGACTGAGACTGGACTGGACTGACTGACTGACTGACTGACTGAGACTGACTGACTGCTTTAGTGACTAACTGACTGCACAGGACTGACCGACTGACTGACTGACTGACTGCCTGACTGACTGACTGACTGAATGACTGACTGACTGAGACTAAATGACTGACTGCTTGACTGACTGGCTGAAGGACTAACTGACTGACTGAGTGACTGACTGACTGGACTGACTGACTGAGACTGAATGACTGAGTGCTTGACTGATTGACTGTCAGACTGACTGACTGACTTCGCAAAAGGGAAAAATTAAAAAAAAAATTATAAAATTAGAAAAAAATATTTGCATTTAAGATTTCCTTTCCGGCTGGGATTTGAACCCAGGGCGACACTCATGGAAGCCCAACGCTCTCGCCAATATACTATCGGATCTCTGTTGATCGGTGTCTTAATTATAATAAAAACAAAAAATGCACATTAGTAATTATTGATCTAAAATCTTTGAAATCTAAAGGTCGAATGATTAAACTGACTCAGAATTTTCTTCCGTACATAAATAATCCATATTTGCAAAAGAAAGAAATTGAAAAAAAAAAGAATCTTCAAATTAGAAGAGAAATATATACATGGAAGATTTTCGTTCCGGCCGGGACTCGAACCCAGTGCCACGCGCTTGGAACCCAACGGTCTAGCCATTAGGCTATCGGAGCTCTGTCGATGGAAGTCTTAAATATAATAAAAACAAAAAATGCACCTTGGTAATTATTGATTCAAACACTTTGAAATTTACAGGTCGAATAATTAAACTGACTCAGAATTTTTCTCCCTACATAAATAATCAATATTCGCAAAAGAGAAAAATTAAAAAAAAAAGAAGAAGAAATTTCAAATTAGAAACTAAAAGTATACATTGAAGATTTTCGTTCAGGCTGGGACTCGAACCCAGGGCCACTCGCTTGGAAACCTAACACTCTAGCCATTAGTCTATTGGAGCTCTGTCGGTGGGAGTTTTAAATATAATAAAAACAAAAAATGCACCTTGGTAATTGTTTATTTAAACACTTTGAAATCTTCGTGTCGAAAAATTAAACTGACTCAGAATTTTCTTCCCTACATAAATAATCAATAATTGCAAAGGAAAGAAATTGAAAAAAAAAAGAATTTTCAAATTAGAAAAGAAATATATACATTGAAGATATTCGCTCCGGCTGGGACTCGAACCCAGGCCACTCGCTTGGAAGACCAGCGGTCTAGCCATTAGGCTATCGGAGTTCTGCCGAGCGGAGTCTTACTGCCTGACTGATACTGCCTGACTGACAGACTGACTTACTGACTGACTGATACTGACTGACTGACTCACTGACTGACCGAGACTGACTGACTATCTGCCTGACTGACTGAGACTGGACTGACTGACTGACTGACTGACTGACTGACTAACTGACTGACTGAGACTGACTGATTGACTGCTTGACTCTCTGACTGGCTATTTCACTGACTGACTGAATGACTAAATGACTGACTGACACTGACTGACTGACTGCTTGACTACCTGACTGACTGCTTGACTGACTAACTGACTGGACAGGACTGACCGACTGACTGACTGACAGACTGACTGACTGACAGACTGACTGAATAAGGCTGACCGACTGACTGACTGCCTGACTGACTGACTGACTGAATGACTGACTGACTGACTGACCGAGACTGACAAACTGACTGACTGAGACTGGACTGGACTGACTGACTGACTGACTGACTGACTGAGACTGACTGACTGCTTTAGTGACTAACTGACTGCACAGGACTGACCGACTGACTGACTGACTGACTGCCTGACTGACTGACTGACTGAATGACTGACTGACTGAGACTAAATGACTGACTGCTTGACTGACTGGCTGAAGGACTAACTGACTGACTGAGTGACTGACTGACTGGACTGACTGACTGAGACTGAATGACTGAGTGCTTGACTGATTGACTGTCAGACTGACTGACTGACTTCGCAAAAGGGAAAAATAAAAAAAAAAGAATTATAAAATTAGAAAAAAATATTTGCATTTAAGATTTCCTTTCCGGCCGGGACTCGAACCCAGTACCACGCGCTAGGAACCCAACGGTCTAGCCATTAGGCTATCGGAGCTCTGTCGATGGAAGTCTTAAATATAATAAAAACAAAAAATGCACCTTGGTAATTATTGATTCAAACACTTTGAAATTTACAGGTCGAATAATTAAACTGACTCAGAATTTTTCTCCCTACATAAATAATCAATATTCGCAAAAGAGAAAAATTAAAAAAAAAAGAAGAAGAAATTTCAAATTAGAAACTAAAAGTATACATTGAAGATTTTCGTTCAGGCTGGGACTCGAACCCAGGGCCACTCGCTTGGAAGCCTAACACTCTAGCCATTAGTCTATGGGAGCTCTGTCGGTGGGAGTTTTAAATATAATAAAAACAAAAAATGAACCTTGGTAATTGTTTATTTAAACACTTTGAAATCTTCGTGTCGAAAAATTAAACTGACTCAGAATTTTCTTCCCTACATAAATAATCAATAATTGCAAAGGAAAGAAATTGAAAAAAAAAAAAAGAATTTACAAATTAGAAAAGAAATATATACATTGAAGATATTCACTCCGGCTGGGACTCGAACCCAGGGCACTCGCTTGGAAGACCAGCGGTCTAGCCATTAGGCTTTTGGAGTTCTGTCGAGCGGAGTCTTACTGCCTGACTGATACTGCCTGACTGACAGACTGACTCACTGACTGACTGATACTGACTGACTGACTCACTGACTGAACGAGACTGACTGACTAACTGCCTGACTGACTGAGACTGGACTGACTGACTGACTGACTGACTGACTGACTAACTGACTGACTGAGACTGACTGACTGAGACTGACTGACTGACTGCTTGACTCTCTGACTGGCTATTTCACTGACTGACTGAATGACTAAATGACTGACTGACACTGACTGACTGACTGCTTGACTATCTGACTGACTGCTTGACTGACTAACTGACTGGACAGGACTGACCGACTGACTGACTGACTGACTGACAGACTGACTGAATAAGGCTGACCGACTGACTGACTGCCTGACTGACTGACTGACTGAATGACTGACTGACTGACTGACCGAGACTGACTGACTGACTGACTGAGACTGGACTGGACTGACTGACTGACTGACTGACTGACTGCTTTAGTGACTAACTGACTGCACAGGACTGACCGACTGACTGACTGACTGACTGCCTGACTGACTGACTGACTGAATGACTGACTGACTGAGACTAAATGACTGACTGCTTGACTGACTGGCTGAAGGACTAACTGACTGACTGAGTGACTGACTGACTGGACTGACTGACTGAGACTGAATGACTGAGTGCTTGACTGATTGACTGTCAGACTGACTGACTGACTTCGCAAAAGGGAAAAATAAAAAAAAAAAGAATTATAAAATTAGAAAAAAATATTTGCATTTAAGATTTCCTTTCCGGCCGGGACTCGAACCCAGTACCACGCGCTAGGAACCCAACGGTCTAGCCATTAGGCTATCGGAGCTCTGTCGATGGAAGTCTTAAATATAATAAAAACAAAAAATGCACCTTGGTAATTATTGATTCAAACACTTTGAAATTTACAGGTCGAATAATTAAACTGACTCAGAATTTTTCTCCCTACATAAATAATCAATATTCGCAAAAGAGAAAAATTAAAAAAAAAAAGAAGAAGAAATTTCAAATTAGAAACTAAAAGTATACATTGAAGATTTTCGTTCAGGCTGGGACTCGAACCCAGGGCCACTCGCTTGGAAGCCTAACACTCTAGCCATTAGTCTATGGGAGCTCTGTCGGTGGGAGTTTTAAATATAATAAAAACAAAAAATGAACCTTGGTAATTGTTTATTTAAACACTTTGAAATCTTCGTGTCGAAAAATTAAACTGACTCAGAATTTTCTTCCCTACATAAATAATCAATAATTGCAAAGGAAAGAAATTGAAAAAAAAAAAGAATTTTCAAATTAGAAAAGAAATATATACATTGAAGATATTCACTCCGGCTGGGACTCGAACCCAGGGCACTCGCTTGGAAGACCAGCGGTCTAGCCATTAGGCTATCGGAGTTCTGTCGAGCGGAGTCTTACTGCCTGACTGATACTGCCTGACTGACAGACTGACTCACTGACTGACTGATACTGACTGACTGACTCACTGACTGACCGAGACTGACTGACTAACTGCCTGACTGACTGAGACTGGACTGACTGACTGACTGACTGACTGACTGACTAACTGACTGACTGAGACTGACTGACTGACTGCTTGACTCTCTGACTGGCTATTTCACTGACTGACTGAATGACTAAATGACTGACTGACACTGACTGACTGACTGCTTGACTACCTGACTGACTGCTTGACTGACTAACTGACTGGACAGGACTGACCAACTGACTGACTGACAGACTGACTGAATAAGGATGACTGACAGACTGACTGAATAAGGCTGACTGACTGACTGACTGACAGACTGACTGAATAAGGCTGACCGACTGACTGACTGCCTGACTGACTGACTGACTGAATGACTGACTGACTGACTGACTGAGACTGGACAGGACTGACTGACTGACTGACTGACTGAGACTGACTGACTGCATTAGTGACTAACTGACTGCACAGGACTGACCGACTGACTGACTGACTGACTGCCTGACTGACTGACTGACTGAATGACTGACTGACTGAGACTAAATGACTGACTGCTTGACTGACTGGCTGAAGGACTAACTGACTGACTGAGTGACTGACTGACTGGACTGACTGACTGAGACTGAATGACTGAGTGCTTGACTGAGTGACTGTCAGACTGACTGACTGACTTCGCAAAAGGGAAAAATAAAAAAAAAAGAATTATAAAATTAGAAAAAAATATTTGCATTTATGATTTCCTTTCCGGCTGGGATTTGAACCCAGGGCGACACTCATGGAAGCCCAACGCTCTCGCCAATATACTATCGGATCTCTGTTGATCGGTGTCTTAATTATAATAAAAACAAAAAATGCACCTTAGTAATTATTGATCTAAAATCTTTGAAATCTAAAGGTCGAATGATTAAACTGACTCAGAATTTTCTTCCGTACATAAATAATCCATATTTGCAAAAGAAAGAAATTGAAAAAAAAAAGAATCTTCAAATTAGAAGAGAAATATATACATGGAAGATTTTCGTTCCGGCCGGGACTCGAACCCAGTACCACGCGCTTGGAACCCAACGGTCTAGCCATTAGGCTATCGGAGCTCTGTCGATGGAAGTCTTAAATATAATAAAAACAAAAAATGCACCTTGGTAATTATTGATTCAAACACTTTGAAATTTACAGGTCGAATAATTAAACTGACTCAGAATTTTTCTCCCTACATAAATAATCAATATTCGCAAAAGAGAAAAATTAAGAAAAAAAAAGAAGAAATTTCAAATTAGAAACTAAAAGTATACATTGAAGATTTTCGTTCAGGCTGGGACTCGAACCCAGGGCCACTCGCTTGGAATCCTAACACAATAGCCATTAGTCTATGGGAGCTCTGTCGGTGGGAGTTTTAAATATAATAAAAACAAAAAATGCACCTTGGTAATTGTTTATTTAAACACTTTGCAATCTTCGTGTCGAAAAATTAAACTGACTCAGAATTTTCTTCCCTACATAAATAATCAATAATTGCAAAGGAAAGAAATTGAAAAAAAAAAAAGAATTTTCAAATTAGAAAAGAAATATATACATTGAAGATATTCGCTCCGGCTGGGACTCGAACACAGGCCACTCGCTTGGAAGCCCAGCGGTCTAGCCATTAGGCTATCGGAGTTCTGTCGAGCGGAGTCTTACTGCCTG
Organism: Uloborus diversus; assembly: GCF_026930045.1. Lineage (NCBI taxonomy): Eukaryota > Metazoa > Arthropoda > Arachnida > Araneae > Uloboridae > Uloborus > Uloborus diversus. Next base: position 31,299 of record NW_026558494.1, on the reverse strand, counting down.
ACTGATACTGCCTGACTGACAGACTGACTCACTGACTGACAATAATGACTGACTGACTCACTGACTGACCGAGACTGACTGACTAACTGCCTGACTGACTGAGACTGGACTGACTGACTTACTGACTGACTGACTGACTAACTGACTGACTGAGACTGACTGATTGACTGCTTGACTCTCTGACTGGCTATTTCACTGACTGACTGAATGACTAAATGACTGACTGACACTGACTGACTGACTGCTTGACTACCTGACTGACTGCTTGACTGACTAACTGACTGGACAGGACTGACCGACTGACTGACTGACAGACTGACTGACTGACAGACTGACTGAATAAGGCTGACCGACTGACTGACTGCCTGACTGACTGACTGACTGAATGACTGACTGACTGACTGACCGAGACTGACTGACTGACTGACTGAGACTGGACTGGACTGACTGACTGACTGACTGACTGACTGACTGAGACTGACTGACTGCTTTAGTGACTAACTGACTGCACAGGACTGACCGACTGACTGACTGACTGACTGCCTGACTGACTGACTGACTGAATGACTGACTGACTGAGACTAAATGACTGACTGCTTGACTGACTGGCTGAAGGACTAACTGACTGACTGAGTGACTGACTGACTGGACTGACTGACTGAGACTGAATGACTGAGTGCTTGACTGATTGACTGTCAGACTGACTGACTGACTTCGCAAAAGGGAAAAATAAAAAAAAAAGAATTATAAAATTAGAAAAAAATATTTGCATTTAAGATTTCCTTTCCGGCCGGGACTCGAACCCAGTACCACGCGCTAGGAACCCAACGGTCTAGCCATTAGGCTATCGGAGCTCTGTCGATGGAAGTCTTAAATATAATAAAAACAAAAAATGCACCTTGGTAATTATTGATTCAAACACTTTGAAATTTACAGGTCGAATAATTAAACTGACTCAGAATTTTTCTCCCTACATAAATAATCAATATTCGCAAAAGAGAAAAATTAAAAAAAAAAGAAGAAGAAATTTCAAATTAGAAACTAAAAGTATACATTGAAGATTTTCGTTCAGGCTGGGACTCGAACCCAGGGCCACTCGCTTGGAAGCCTAACACTCTAGCCATTAGTCTATGGGAGCTCTGTCGGTGGGAGTTTTAAATATAATAAAAACAAAAAATGAACCTTGGTAATTGTTTATTTAAACACTTTGAAATCTTCGTGTCGAAAAATTAAACTGACTCAGAATTTTCTTCCCTACATAAATAATCAATAATTGCAAAGGAAAGAAATTGAAAAAAAAAAAAAAGAATTTTCAAATTAGAAAAGAAATATATACATTGAAGATATTCACTCCGGCTGGGACTCGAACCCAGGGCACTCGCTTGGAAGACCAGCGGTCTAGCCATTAGGCTATTGGAGTTCTGTCGAGCGGAGTCTTACTGCCTGACTGATACTGCCTGACTGACAGACTGACTCACTGACTGACTGATACTGACTGACTGACTCACTGACTGACCGAGACTGACTGACTAACTGCCTGACTGACTGAGACTGGACTGACTGACTGACTGACTGACTGACTGACTAACTGACTGACTGAGACTGACTGACTGACTGCTTGACTCTCTGACTGGCTATTTCACTGACTGACTGAATGACTAAATGACTGACTGACACTGACTGACTGACTGCTTGACTACCTGACTGACTAACTGACTGGACAGGACTGACCGACTGACTGACTGACAGACTGACTGAATAAGGATGACTGACAGACTGACTGAATAAGGCTGACTGACTGACTGACTGACAGACTGACTGAATAAGGCTGACCGACTGACTGACTGCCTGACTGACTGACTGACTGAATGACTGACTGACTGACTGACCGAGACTGACTGACTGACTGACTGAGACTGGACTGGACTGACTGACTGACTGACTGAGTGAGACTGACTGACTGCTTTAGTGACTAACTGACTGCACAGGACTGACCGACTGACTGACTGACTGACTGCCTGACTGACTGAATGACTGACTGACTGAGACTAAATGACTGACTGCTTGACTGACTGGCTGAAGGACTAACTGACTGACTGAGTGACTGACTGACTGGACTGACTGACTGAGACTGAATGACTGAGTGCTTGACTGATTGACTGTCAGACTGACTGACTGACTTCGCAAAAGGGAAAAATAAAAAAAAAAGAATTATAAAATTAGAAAAAAATATTTGCATTTAAGATTTCCTTTCCGGCCGGGACTCGAACCCAGTACCACGCGCTAGGAACCCAACGGTCTAGCCATTAGGCTATCGGAGCTCTGTCGATGGAAGTCTTAAATATAATAAAAACAAAAAATGCACCTTGGTAATTATTGATTCAAACACCTTGAAATTTACAGGTCGAATAATTAAACTGACTCAGAATTTTTCTCCCTACATAAATAATCAATATTCGCAAAAGAGAAAAATTTAAAAAAAAAGAAGAAGAAATTTCAAATTAGAAACTAAAAGTATACATTGAAGATTTTCGTTCAGGCTGGGACTCGAACCCAGGGCCACTCGCTTGGAAGCCTAACACTCTAGCCATTAGTCTATGGGAGCTCTGTCGGTGGGAGTTTTAAATATAATAAAAACAAAAAATGCACCTTGGTAATTGTTTATTTAAACACTTTGAAATCTTCGTGTCGAAAAATTAAACTGACTCAGAATTTTCTTCCCTACATAAATAATCAATAATTGCAAAGGAAAGAAATTGAAAAAAAAAAGAATTTTCAAATTAGAAAAGAAATATATACATTGAAGATATTCACTCCGGCTGGGACTCGAACCCAGGGCACTCGCTTGGAAGACCAGCGGTCTAGCCATTAGGCTATCGGAGTTCTGTCGAGCGGAGTCTTACTGCCTGACTGATACTGCCTGACTGACAGACTGACTCACTGACTGACTGATACTGACTGACTGACTCACTGACTGACCGAGACTGACTGACTAACTGCCTGACTGACTGAGACTGGACTGACTGACTGACTGACTGACTGACTGACTTACTGACTGACTGAGACTGACTGACTGACTGATTGACTCTCTGACTGGCTATTTCACTGACTGACTGAATGACTAAATGACTGACTGACACTGACTGACTGACTGCTTGACTACCTGACTGACTGCTTGACTGACTAACTGACTGGACAGGACTGACCGACTGACTGACTGACAGACTGACTGAATAAGGATGACTGACAGACTGACTGAATAAGGCTGACTGACTGACTGACTGACAGACTGACTGAATAAGGCTGACCGACTGACTGACTGCCTGACTGACTGACTGACTGAATGACTGACTGACTGACTGACCGAGACTGACTGACTGACTGACTGAGACTGGACTGGACTGACTGACTGACTGACTGAGTGAGACTGACTGACTGCTTTAGTGACTAACTGACTGCACAGGACTGACCGACTGACTGACTGACTGACTGCCTGACTGACTGAATGACTGACTGACTGAGACTAAATGACTGACTGCTTGACTGACTGGCTGAAGGACTAACTGACTGACTGAGTGACTGACTGACTGGACTGACTGACTGAGACTGAATGACTGAGTGCTTGACTGATTGACTGTCAGACTGACTGACTGACTTCGCAAAAGGGAAAAATAAAAAAAAAAGAATTATAAAATTAGAAAAAAATATTTGCATTTAAGATTTCCTTTCCGGCTGGGATTTGAACCCAGGGCGACACTAATGGAAGCCCAACGCTCTCGCCAATATACTATCGGATCTCTGTTGATCGGTGTCTTAATTATAATAAAAACAAAAAATGCACCTTAGTAATTATTGATCTAAAATCTTTGAAATCTAAAGGTCGAATGATTAAACTGACTCAGAATTTTCTTCCGTACATAAATAATCCATATTTGCAAAAGAAAGAAATTGAAAAAAAAAAAATCTTCAAATTAGAAGAGAAATATATACATGGAAGATTTTCGTTCCGGCCGGGACTCGAACCCAGTACCACGCGCTAGGAACCCAACGGTCTAGCCATTAGGCTATCGGAGCTCTGTCGATGGAAGTCTTAAATATAATAAAAACAAAAAATGCACCTTGGTAATTATTGATTCAAACACTTTGAAATTTACAGGTCGAATAATTAAACTGACTCAGAATTTTTCTCCCTACATAAATAATCAATATTCGCAAAAGAGAAAAATTTAAAAAAAAAAGAAGAAGAAATTTCAAATTAGAAACTAAAAGTATACATTGAAGATTTTCGTTCAGGCTGGGACTCGAACCCAGGGCCACTCGCTTGGAAGCCTAACACTCTAGCCATTAGTCTATGGGAGCTCTGTCGGTGGGAGTTTTAAATATAATAAAAACAAAAAATGCACCTTGGTAATTGTTTATTTAAACACTTTGAAATCGTGTCGAAAAATTAAACTGACTCAGAATTTTCTTCCCTACATAAATAATCAATAATTGCAAAGGAAAGAAATTGAAAAAAAAAAAGAATTTTCAAATTAGAAAAGAAATATATACATTGAAGATATTCGCTCCGGCTGGGACTCGAACCCAGGCCACTCGCTTGGAAGACCAGCGGTCTGGCCATTAGGCTATCGGAGTTCTGTCGAGCGGAGTCTTACTGCCTGACTGATACTGCCTGACTGACAGACTGACTCACTGACTGACAATAATGACTGACTGACTCACTGACTGACCGAGACTGACTGACTAACTGCCTGACTGACTGAGACTGGACTGACTGACTTACTGACTGACTGACTGACTAACTGACTGACTGAGACTGACTGATTGACTGCTTGACTCTCTGACTGGCTATTTCACTGACTGACTGAATGACTAAATGACTGACTGACACTGACTGACTGACTGCTTGACTACCTGACTGACTGCTTGACTGACTAACTGACTGGACAGGACTGACCGACTGACTGACTGACAGACTGACTGAATAAGGCTGACCGACTGACTGACTGCCTGACTGACTGACTGACTGAATGACTGACTGACTGACCGAGACTGACTGACTGACTGACTGAGACTGGACTGGACTGACTGACTGACTGACTGAGTGAGACTGACTGACTGCTTTAGTGACTAACTGACTGCACAGGACTGACCGACTGACTGACTGACTGCCTGACTGACTGAATGACTGACTGACTGAGACTAAATGACTGACTGCTTGACTGACTGGCTGAAGGACTAACTGACTGACTGAGTGACTGACTGACTGGACTGACTGACTGAGACTGAATGACTGAGTGCTTGACTGATTGACTGTCAGACTGACTGACTGACTTCGCAAAAGGGAAAAATAAAAAAAAAAGAATTATAAAATTAGAAAAAAATATTTGCATTTAAGATTTCCTTTCCGGCTGGGATTTGAACCCAGGGCGACACTAATGGAAGCCCAACGCTCTCGCCAATATACTATCGGATCTCTGTTGATCGGTGTCTTAATTATAATAAAAACAAAAAATGCACCTTAGTAATTATTGATCTAAAATCTTTGAAATCTAAAGGTCGAATGATTAAACTGACTCAGAATTTTCTTCCGTACATAAATAAACCATATTTGCAAAAGAAAGAAATTGAAAAAAAAAAATCTTCAAATTAGAAGAGAAATATATACATGGAAGATTTTCGTTCCGGCCGGGACTCGAACCCAGTACCACGCGCTAGGATCCCAACGGTCTAGCCATTAGGCTATCGGAGCTCTGTCGATGGAAGTCTTAAATATAATGAAAACAAAAAATGCACCTTGGTAATTATTGATTCAAACACTTTGAAATTTACAGGTCGAATAATTAAACTGACTCAGAATTTTTCTCCCTACATAAATAATCAATATTCGCAAAAGAGAAAAATTAAAAAAAAAGAAGAAGAAATTTCAAATTAGAAACTAAAAGTATACATTGAAGATTTTCGTTCAGGCTGGGACTCGAACCCAGGGCCACTCGCTTGGAAGCCTAACACTCTAGCCATTAGTCTATGGGAGCTCTGTCGGTGGGAGTTTTAAATATAATAAAAACAAAAAATGCACCTTGGTAATTGTTTATTTAAACACTTTGAAATCTTCGTGTCGAAAAATTAAACTGACTCAGAATTTTCTTCCCTACATAAATAATCAATAATTGCAAAGGAAAGAAATTGAAAAAAAAAAAGAATTTTCAAATTAGAAAAGAAATATATACATTGAAGATATTCGCTCCGGCTGGGACACGAACCCAGGCCACTCGCTTGGAAGACCAGCGGTCTGGCCATTAGGCTATCGGAGTTCTGTCGAGCGGAGTCTTACTGCCTGACTGATACTGCCTGACTGACAGACTGACTCACTGACCGACAATAATGACTGACTGACTCACTGACTGACCGAGACTGACTGACTAACTGCCTGACTGACTGAGACTGGACTGACTGACTTACTGACTGACTGACTGACTAAATGACTGACTGACACTGACTGACTGACTGCTTGACTACCTGACTGACTGCTTGACTGACTAACTGACTGGACAGGACTGACCGACTGACTGACTGACAGACTGACTGACTGACAGACTGACTGAATAAGGCTGACCGACTGACTGACTGCCTGACTGACTGACTGACTGAATGACTGACTGACTGACCGAGACTGACTGACTGACTGACTGAGACTGGACTGGACTGACTGACTGACTGACTGACTGAGACTGACTGACTGCTTTAGTGACTAACTGACTGCACAGGACTGACCGACTGACTGACTGACTGCCTGACTGACTGACTGACTGAATGACTGACTGACTGAGACTAAATGACTGACTGCTTGGCTGACTGGCTGAAGGACTAACTGACTGACTGAGTGACTGACTGACTGGACTGACTGACTGAGACTGAATGACTGAGTGCTTGACTGATTGACTGTCAGACTGACTGACTGACTTCGCAAAAGGGAAAAATAAAAAAAAAAGAATTATAAAATTAGAAAAAAATATTTGCATTTAAGATTTCCTTTCCGGCCGGGACTCGAACCCAGTACCACGCGCTAGGAACCCAACGGTCTAGCCATTAGGCTATCGGAGCTCTGTCGACGGAAGTCTTAAATATAATAAAAACAAAAAATGCACCTCGGTAATTATTGATTCAAACACTTTGAAATTTACAGGTCGAATAATTAAACTGACTCAGAATTTTTCTCCCTACATAAATAATCAATATTCGCAAAAGAGAAAAATTAAAAAAAAAGAAGAAGAAATTTCAAATTAGAAACTAAAAGTATACATTGAAGATTTTCTTTCAGGCTGGGACTCGAACCCAGGGCCACTCGCTTGGAAGCCTAACACTCTAGCCATTAATCTATGGGAGCTCTGTCGGTGGGAGTTTTAAATATAATAAAAACAAAAAATGAACCTTGGTAATTGTTTATTTAAACACTTTGAAATCTTCGTGTCGAAAAATTAAACTGACTCAGAATTTTCTTCCCTACATAAATAATCAATAATTGCAAAGGAAAGAAATTGAAAAAAAAAGAATTTTCAAATTAGAAAAGAAATATATACATTGAAGATATTCGCTCCGGCTGGGACTCGAACCCAGGGCACTCGCTTGGAAGACCAGCGGTCTAGCCATTAGGCTATCGGAGTTCTGTCGAGCGGAGTCTTACTGCCTGACTGATACTGCCTGACTGACAGACTGACTCACTGACTGACTGATACTGACTGACTGACTCACTGACTGGCCGAGACTGACTGACTAACTGCCTGACTGACTGAGACTGGACTGACTGACTGACTGACTGACTGACTGACTAACTGACTGACTGAGACTGACTGACTGACTGCTTGACTCTCTGACTGGCTATTTCACTGACTGACTGAATGACTAAATGACTGACTGACACTGACTGACTGACTGCTTGACTGACTAACTGACTGGACAGGACTGACCGACTGACTGACTGACAGACTGACTGAATAAGGATGACTGACAGACTGACTGAATAAGGCTGACTGACTGACTGACTGACAGACTGACTGAATAAGGCTGACCGACTGACTGACTGCCTGACTGACTGACTGACTGAATGACTGACTGACTGACTGATCGAGACTGACTGACTGACTGACTGAGACTGGACTGGACTGACTGACTGACTGACTGAGTGTGACTGACTGACTGCTTTAGTGACTAACTGACTGCACAGGACTGACCGACTGACTGACTGACTGACTGCCTGACTGACTGACTGACTGAATGACTGACTGACTGAGACTAAATGACTGACTGCTTGACTGACTGGCTGAAGGACTAACTGACTGACTGAGTGACTGACTGACTGGACTGACTGACTGAGACTGAATGACTGAGTGCTTGACTGATTGACTGTCAGACTGACTGACTGACTTCGCAAAAGGGAAAAATAAAAAAAAAAGAATTATAAAATTAGAAAAAAATATTTGCATTTAAGATTTCCTTTCCGGCTGGGATTTGAACCCAGGGCGACACTCATGGAAGCCCAACGCTCTCGCCAATATACTATCGGATCTCTGTTGATCGGTGTCTTAATTATAATAAAAACAAAAAATGCACCTTAGTAATTATTGATCTAAAATCTTTGAAATCTAAAGGTCGAATGATTAAACTGACTCAGAATTTTCTTCCGTACATATATAATCCATATTTGCAAAAGAAAGAAATTGAAAAAAAAAAGAATCTTCAAATTAGAAGAGAAATATATACATGGAAGATTTTCGTTCCGGCCGGGACTCGAACCCAGTACCACGCGCTAGGAACCCAACGGTCTAGCCATTAGGCTATCGGAGCTCTGTCGATGGAAGTCTTAAATATAATATAAACAAAAAATGCACCTTGGTAATTATTGATTCAAACACTTTGAAATTTACAAGTCGAATAATTAAACTGACTCAGAATTTTTCTCCCTACATAAATAATCAATATTCGCAAAAGGGAAAAATTAAAAAAAAAAGAAGAAGAAATTTCAAATTAGAAACTAAAAGTATACATTGAAGATTTTCGTTCAGGCTGGGACTCGAACCCAGGGCCACTCGCTTGGAAGCCTAACACTCTAGCCATTAGTCTATGGGAGCTCTGTCGGTGGGAGTTTTAAATATAATAAAAACAAAAAATGCACCTTGGTAATAGTTTATTTAAACACTTTGAAATCTTCGTGTCGAAAAATTAAACTGACTCAGAATTTTCTTCCCTACATAAATAATCAATAAATGCAAAGGAAAGAAATTGAAAAAAAAAAGAATTTTCAAATTAGAAAAGAAATATATACATTGAAGATATTCGCTCCGGCTGCGACTCGAACCCAGGCCACTCGCTTGGAAGACCAGCGGTCTAGCCATTAGGCTATCGGACTTCTGTCGAGCGGAGTCTTACTGCCTGACTGATGCTGCCTGACTGACAGACTGACTCACTGACTGACTGATACTGACTGACTGACACACTGACTGACCGAGACTGACTGACTAACTGCCTGACTGACTGAGACTGGACTGACTGACTGACTGACTGACTGACTGACTAACTGACTGACTGAGACTGACTGACTGACTGCTTGACTCTCTGACAGGCTATTTCACTGACTGACTGAATGACTAAATGACTGACTGACACTGACTGACTGACTGCTTGACTACCTGACTGACTGCTTGACTGACTAACTGACTGGACAGGACTGACCGACTGACTGACTGACAGACTGACTGAATAAGGACGACTGACAGACTGACTGAATAAGGCTGACTGACTGACTGACTAACAGACTGACTGAATAAGGCTGACCGACTGACTGACTGCCTGACTGACTGAATGACTGACTGACTGCTTTAGTGACTAACTGACTGCACAGGACTGACCGACTGACTGACTGACTGACTGCCTGACTGACTGAATGACTAAATGACTGACTGACTGAGACTAAATGACTGACTGCTTGACTGACTGGCTGAAGGACTAACTGACTGACTGAGTGACTGACTGACTGGACTGACTGACTGAGACTGAATGACTGAGTGCTTGACTGATTGACTGTCAGACTGACTGACTGACTTCGCAAAAGGGAAAAATAAAAAAACAAGAATTATAAAATTAGAAAAAAATATTTGCATTTAAGATTTCCTTTCCGGCTGGGATTTGAACCCAGGGCGACACTCATGGAAGCCCAACGCTCTCGCCAATATACTATCGGATCTCTGTTGATCGGTGTCTTAATTATAATAAAAACAAAAAATGCACCTTAGTAATTATTGATCTAAAATCTTTGAAATCTAAAGGTCGAATGATTAAACTGACTCAGAATTTTCTTCCGTACATAAATAATCCATATTTGCAAAAGAAAGAAATTGAAAAAAAAAAGAATCTTCAAATTAGAAGAGAAATATATACATGGAAGATTTTCGTTCCGGCCGGGACTCGAACCCAGTACCACGCGCTTGGAACCCAACGGTCTAGCCATTAGGCTATCGGAGTTCTGTCGAGCGGAGTCTTACTGCCTGACTGATACTGCCTGACTGACAGACTGACTCACTGACTGACTGATACTGACTGACTGACTCACTGACTGACCGAGACTGACTGACTAACTGCCTGACTGACTGAGACTGGACTGACTGACTGACTGACTGACTGACTGACTAACTGACTGACTGAGACTGACTGACTGACTGCTTGACTCTCTGACTGGCTATTTCACTGACTGACTGAATGACTAAATGACTGACTGACACTGACTGACTGACTGCTTGACTACCTGACTGACTGCTTGACTGACTAACTGACTGGACAGGACTGACCGACTGACTGACTGACAGACTGACTGAATAAGGATGACTGACAGACTGACTGAATAAGGCTGACTGACTGACTGACTGACAGACTGACCGAATAAGGCTGACCGACTGACTGACTGCCTGACTGACTGACTGACTGAATGACTGACTGACTGACTGACCGAGACTGACTGACTGACTGAGACTGGACTGGACTGACTGACTGACTGACTGAGACTGACTGACTGCTTTAGTGACTAACTGACTGCACAGGACTGACCGACTGACTGACTGACTGACTGCCTGACTGACTGACTGACTGACTGAATGACTGACTGACTGAGACTAAATGACTGACTGCTTGACTGACTGGCTGAAGGACTAACTGACTGACTGAGTGACTGACTGACTGGACTGACTGACTGAGACTGAATGACTGAGTGCTTGACTGATTGACTGTCAGACTGACTGACTGACTTCGCAAAAGGGAAAAATAAAAGAAAAGAATTATAAAATTAGAAAAAAATATTTGCATTTTAAGATTTCCTTTCCGGCCGGGACTCGAACCCAGTACCACGCGCTAGGAACCCAACGGTCTAGCCATTAGGCTATCGGAGCTCTGTCGATGGAAGTCTTAAATATAATAAAAAGAAAAAATGCACCTTGGTAATTATTGTTTCAAACACTTTGAAATTTACAGGTCGAATAATTAAACTGACTCAGAATTTTTCTCCCTACATAAATAATCAATATTCGCAAATAAGAAAAATTAAAAAAAAAAGAAGAAGAAATTTCAAATTAGAAACTAAAATAATACATTGAAGATTTTCGTTCAGGCTGGGACTCGTACCCAGGGCCACTCACTTGGAAGCCTAACACTCTAGCCATTAGTCTATTTGAGCTCTGTCGGGGGGAGTTTTAAATATAATAAAAACAAAAAATGCACCTTGGTAATTGTTTATTTAAACACTTTGAAATCTTTGTGTCGAAAAATTAAACTGACTCAGAATTTTCTTCCCTACATAAATAATCAATAATTGCAAAGGAAAGAAATTGAAAAAAAAAGAATTTTCAAATTAGAAAAGAAATATATACATTGAAGATATTCGCTCCGGCTGGGACTCGAACCCAGGCCACTCGCTTGGAAGACCAACGGTCTAGCCATTAGGCTATCGGAGTTCTGTCGAGCGGAGTCTTACTGCCTGACTGATACTGCCTGACTGACAGACTGACTCACTGACTAACTGATACTGACTGACTGACTCACTGACTGACCGAGACTGACTGACTAACTGCCTGACTGACTGAGACTGGACTGACTGACTGACTGACTGACTGACTGACTAACTGACTGACTGAGACTGACTGACTGACTGCTTGACTCTCTGACTGGCTATTTCACTGACTGACTGAATGACTAAATGACTGACTGACACTGACTGACTGACTGCTTGACTACCTGACTGACTGCTTGACTGACTAACTGACTGGACAGGACTGACCGACTGACTGACTGACAGACTGACTGAATAAGGATGACTGACAGACTGACTGAATAAGGCTGACTGACTGACAGACTGACTGAATAAGGCTGACCGACTGACTGACTGCCTGACTGACTGACTGACTGAATGACTGACTTACTGACTGACCGAGACTGACTGACTGACTGACTGAGACTGGACTGGACTGACTGACTGACTGACTGACTGACTGAGACTGACTGACTGCTTTAGTGACTAACTGACTGCACAGGACTGACCGACTGACTGACTGACTGACTGCCTGACTGACTGACTGACTGAATGACTGACTGACTGAGACTAAATGACTGACTGCTTGACTGACTGGCTGAAGGACTAACTGACTGACTGAGTGACTGACTGACTGGACTGACTGACTGAGACTGAATGACTGAGTGCTTGACTGATTGACTGTCAGACTGACTGACTGACTTCGCAAAAGGGAAAAATAAAAAAAAAAAGAATTATAAAATTAGAAAAAAATATTTGCATTTAAGATTTCCTTTCCGGCCGGGACTCGAACCCAGTACCACGCGCTAGGAACCCAACGGTCTAGCCATTAGGCTATCGGAGCTCTGTCGATGGAAGTCTTAAATATAATAAAAACAAAAAATGCACCTTGGTAATTATTGATTCAAACACTTTGAAATTTACAGGTCGAATAATTAATTTGACTCAGAATTTTTCTCCCTACATAAATAATCAATATTCGCAAAAGAGAAAAATTAAAAAAAAAAGAAGAAGAAATTTCAAATTAGAAACTAAAATTATACATTGAAGATTTTCGTTCAGGCTGGGACTCGTACCCAGGGCCACTCACTTGGAAGCATAACACACTAGCCATTAGTCTACGGGAGCTCTGTCGGGGGGAGTTTTAAATATAATAAAAACAAAAAATGCACCTTGGTAATTGTTTATTTAAACACTTTGAAATCTTCGTGTCGAAAAATTAAACTGACTCAGAATTTTCTTCCCTACATAAATAATCAATAATTGCAAAGGAAAGAAATTGAAAAAAAAAAGAATTTTCAAATTAGAAAAGAAATATATACATTGAAGATATTCGCTCCGGCTGGGACTCGAACCCAGGGCACTCGCTTGGAAGACCAACGGTCTAGCCATTAGGCTATCGGAGTTCTGTCGAGCGGAGTCTTACTGCCTGACTGATACTGCCTGACTGACAGACTGACTCACTGACTGACTGATACTGACTGACTGACTCACTGACTGACCGAGACTGACTGACTAACTGCCTGACTGACTGAGACTGGACTGACTGACTGACTGACTGACTGACTGACTAACTGACTGACTGAGACTGACTGACTGACTGCTTGACTCTCTGACTGGCTATTTCACTGACTGACTGAATGACTAAATGACTGACTGACACTGACTGACTGACTGACCGAGACTGACTGACTGACTGAGACTGGACTGGACTGACTGACTGACTGACTGAGACTGACTGACTGCTTTAGTGACTAACTGACTGCACAGGACTGACCGACTGACTGACTGACTGACTGCCTGACTGACTGACTGACTGACTGAATGACTGACTGACTGAGACTAAATGACTGACTGCTTGACTGACTGGCTGAAGGACTAACTGACTGACTGAGTGACTGACTGACTGGACTGACTGACTGAGACTGAATGACTGAGTGCTTGACTGATTGACTGTCAGACTGACTGACTGACTTCGCAAAAGGGAAAAATAAAAAAAAAAGAATTATAAAATTAGAAAAAAATATTTGCATTTAAGATTTCCTTTCCGGCCGGGACTCGAACCCAGTACCACGCGCTAGGAACCCAACGGTCTAGCCATTAGGCTATCGGAGCTCTGTCGAAGGAAGTCTTAAATATAATAAAAACAAAAAATGCACCTTGGTAATTATTGATTCAAACACTTTGAAATTTACAGGTCGAATAATTAAACTGACTCAGAATTTTTCTCCCTACATAAATAATCAATATTCGCAAAAGAGAAAAATTAAAAAAAAAAAAAAAGAAATTTCAAATTAGAAAAGAAATATATACATTGAAGATATTCGCTCCGGCTGGGACTCGAACCCAGGCCACTTGCTTGGAAGACCAGCGGTCTAGCCATTAGGCTATCGGAGTTCTGTCGAGCGGAGTCTTACTGCCTGACTGATACTGCCTGACTGACAGACTGACTCACTGACTGACTGATACTGACTGACTGACTCACTGACTGACCGAGACTGACTGACTAACTGCCTGACTGAGTGAGACTGGAGTGACTGACTGACTGACTAACTGACTGACTGAAACTGACTGACTGACTGCTTGACTCTCTGACTGGCTATTTCACTGACTGACTGAATGACTAAATGACTGACTGACACTGACTGACTGACTGCTTGACTACCTGACTGACTGCTTGACTGACTAACTGACTGGACAGGACTGACCGACTGACTGACTGACAGACTGACTGAATAAGGATGACTGACAGACTGACTGAATAAGGCTGACTGACTGACTGACTGACAGACTGACTGAATAAGGCTGACCGACTGACTGACTGCCTGACTGACTGACTGACTGAATGACTGACTGACTGACCGAGACTGACTGACTGACTGACTGAGACTGACTGACTGCTTTAGTGACTAACTGACTGCACAGGACTGACCGACTGACTGACTGACTGACTGCCTGACTGACTGACTGACTGAATGACTGACTGACTGAGACTAAATGACTGACTGGCTGAAGGACTAACTGACTGACTGAGTGACTGACTGACTGGACTGACTGACTGAGACTGAATGACTGAGTGCTTGACTGATTGACTGTCAGACTGACTGACTGACTTCGCAAAAGGGAAAAATAAAAAAAAAAGAATTATAAAATTAGAAAAAAATATTTGTATTTAAGATTTCCTTTCCGGCCGGGACTCGAACCCAGTACTACGCGCTAGGAACCCAACGGTCTAGCCATTAGGCTATCGGAGCTCTGTCGATGGAAGTCTTAAATATAATAAAAACAAAAAATGCACCTTGGTAATTATTGATTCAAACACTTTGAAATTTACAGGTCGAATAATTAAACTGACTCAGAATTTTTCTCCCTACATAAATAATCAATATTCGCAAAAGAGAAAAATTTAAAAAAAAAGAAGAAGAAATTTCAAATTAGAAACTAAAATTATACATTGAAGATTTTCGTTCAGGCTGGGACTCGTACACAGGGCCACTCACTTGGAAGCCTAACACTCTAGCCATTAGTCTATTTGAGCTCTGTCGGGGGGAGTTTTAAATATAATAAAAACAAAAAATGCACCTTGGTAATTGTTTATTTAAACACTTTGAAATCTTCGTGTCGAAAAATTAAACTGACTCAGAATTTTCTTCCCTACATAAATAATCAATAATTGCAAAGGAAAGAAATTGAAAAAAAAAGAATTTTCAAATTAGAAAAGAAATATATACATTGAAGATATTCGCTCCGGCTGGGACTCGAACCCAGGCCACTCGCTTGGAAGACCAACGGTCTAGCCATTAGGCTATCGGAGTTCTGTCGAGCGGAGTCTTACTGCCTGACTGATACTGCCTGACTGACAGACTGACTCACTGACTAACTGATACTGACTGACTGACTCACTGACTGACCGAGACTGACTGACTAACTGCCTGACTGACTGAGACTGGACTGACTGACTGACTGACTGACTGACTGACTAACTGACTGACTGAGACTGACTGACTGACTGCTTGACTCTCTGACTGGCTATTTCACTGACTGACTGAATGACTAAATGACTGACTGACACTGACTGACTGACTGCTTGACTACCTGACTGACTGCTTGACTGACTAACTGACTGGACAGGACTGACCGACTGACTGACTGACAGACTGACTGAATAAGGATGACTGACAGACTGACTGAATAAGGCTGACTGACTGACAGACTGACTGAATAAGGCTGACCGACTGACTGACTGCCTGACTGACTGACTGACTGAATGACTGACTTACTGACTGACCGAGACTGACTGACTGACTGACTGAGACTGGACTGGACTGACTGACTGACTGACTGACTGACTGAGACTGACTGACTGCTTTAGTGACTAACTGACTGCACAGGACTGACCGACTGACTGACTGACTGACTGCCTGACTGACTGACTGACTGAATGACTGACTGACTGAGACTAAATGACTGACTGCTTGACTGACTGGCTGAAGGACTAACTGACTGACTGAGTGACTGACTGACTGGACTGACTGACTGAGACTGAATGACTGAGTGCTTGACTGATTGACTGTCAGACTGACTGACTGACTTCGCAAAAGGGAAAAATAAAAAAAAAAGAATTATAAAATTAGAAAAAAATATTTGCATTTAAGATTTCCTTTCCGGCCGGGACTCGAACCCAGTACCACGCGCTAGGAACCCAACGGTCTAGCCATTAGGCTATCGGAGCTCTGTCGATGGAAGTCTTAAATATAATAAAAACAAAAAATGCACCTTGGTAATTATTGATTCAAACACTTTGAAATTTACAGGTCGAATAATTAATTTGACTCAGAATTTTTCTCCCTACATAAATAATCAATATTCGCAAAAGAGAAAAATTAAAAAAAAAAGAAGAAGAAATTTCAAATTAGAAACTAAAATTATACATTGAAGATTTTCGTTCAGGCTGGGACTCGTACCCAGGGCCACTCACTTGGAAGCCTAACACACTAGCCATTAGTCTACGGGAGCTCTGTCGGGGGGAGTTTTAAATATAATAAAAACAAAAAATGCACCTTGGTAATTGTTTATTTAAACACTTTGAAATCTTCGTGTCGAAAAATTAAACTGACTCAGAATTTTCTTCCCTACATAAATAATCAATAATTGCAAAGGAAAGAAATTGAAAAAAAAAGAATTTTCAAATTAGAAAAGAAATATATACATTGAAGATATTCGCTCCGGCTGGGACTCGAACCCAGGGCACTCGCTTGGAAGACCAACGGTCTAGCCATTAGGCTATCGGAGTTCTGTCGAGCGGAGTCTTACTGCCTGATTGATACTGCCTGACTGACAGACTGACTCACTGACTGACTGATACTGACTGACTGACTCACTGACTGACCGAGACTGACTGACTAACTGCCTGACTGACTGAGACTGGACTGACTGACTGACTGACTGACTGACTGACTAACTGACTGACTGAGACTGACTGACTGACTGCTTGACTCTCTGACTGGCTATTTCACTGACTGACTGAATGACTAAATGACTGACTGACACTGACTGACTGACTGACCGAGACTGACTGACTGACTGAGACTGGACTGGACTGACTGACTGACTGACTGAGACTGACTGACTGCTTTAGTGACTAACTGACTGCACAGGACTGACCGACTGACTGACTGACTGACTGCCTGACTGACTGACTGACTGACTGAATGACTGACTGACTGAGACTAAATGACTGACTGCTTGACTGACTGGCTGAAGGACTAACTGACTGACTGAGTGACTGACTGACTGGACTGACTGACTGAGACTGAATGACTGAGTGCTTGACTGATTGACTGTCAGACTGACTGACTGACTTCGCAAAAGGGAAAAATAAAAAAAAAAGAATTATAAAATTAGAAAAAAATATTTGCATTTAAGATTTCCTTTCCGGCCGGGACTCGAACCCAGTACCACGCGCTAGGAACCCAACGGTCTAGCCATTAGGCTATCGGAGCTCTGTCGAAGGAAGTCTTAAATATAATAAAAACAAAAAATGCACCTTGGTAATTATTGATTCAAACACTTTGAAATTTACAGGTCGAATAATTAAACTGACTCAGAATTTTTCTCCCTACATAAATAATCAATATTCGCAAAAGAGAAAAATTAAAAAAAAAAAAGAAGAAATTTCAAATTAGAAAAGAAATATATACATTGAAGATATTCGCTCCGGCTGGGACTCGAACCCAGGCCACTTGCTTGGAAGACCAGCGGTCTAGCCATTAGGCTATCGGAGTTCTGTCGAGCGGAGTCTTACTGCCTGACTGATACTGCCTGACTGACAGACTGACTCACTGACTGACTGATACTGACTGACTGACTCACTGACTGACCGAGACTGACTGACTAACTGCCTGACTGAGTGAGACTGGAGTGACTGACTGACTGACTGACTAACTGACTGACTGAAACTGACTGACTGACTGCTTGACTCTCTGACTGGCTATTTCACTGACTGACTGAATGACTAAATGACTGACTGACACTGACTGACTGACTGCTTGACTACCTGACTGACTGCTTGACTGACTAACTGACTGGACAGGACTGACCGACTGACTGACTGACAGACTGACTGAATAAGGATGACTGACAAACTGACTGAATAAGGCTGACTGACTGACTGACTGACAGACTGACTGAATAAGGCTGACCGACTGACTGACTGCCTGACTGACTGACTGACTGAATGACTGACTGACTGACTGACCGAGACTGACTGACTGACTGACTGAGACTGACTGACTGCTTTAGTGACTAACTGACTGCACAGGACTGACCGACTGACTGACTGACTGACTGCCTGACTGACTGACTGACTGAATGACTGACTGACTGAGACTAAATGACTGACTGCTTGACTGACTGGCTGAAGGACTAACTGACTGACTGAGTGACTGACTGACTGGACTGACTGACTGAGACTGAATGACTGAGTGCTTGACTGATTGACTGTCAGACTGACTGACTGACTTCGCAAAAGGGAAAAATAAAAAAAAAGAATTATAAAATTAGAAAAAAATATTTGCATTTAAGATTTCCTTTCCGGCCGGGACTCGAACCCAGTACTACGCGCTAGGAACCCAACGGTCTAGCCATTAGGCTATCGGAGCTCTGTCGATGGAAGTCTTAAATATAATAAAAACAAAAAATGCACCTTGGTAATTATTGATTCAAACACTTTGAAATTTACAGGTCGAATAATTAAACTGACTCAGAATTTTTCTCCCTACATAAATAATCAATATTCGCAAAAGAGAAAAATTTAAAAAAAAAGAAGAAGAAATTTCAAATTAGAAACTAAAAGTATACATTGAAGATTTTCGTTCAGGCTGGGACTCGAACCCAGGGCCACTCGCTTGGAAGCCTAACACTCTAGCCATTAGTCTATGTGAGCTCTGTCGGTGGGAGTTTTAAATATAATAAAAACAAAATTGCACCTTGGTAATTGTTTATTTAAACACTTTGAAATCTTCGTGTCGAAAAATTAAACTGACTCAGAATTTTCTTCCCTACATAAATAATCAATAATTGCAAAGGAAAGAAATTGAAAAAAAAAAGAATTTTCAAATTAGAAAAGAAATATATACATTGAAGATATTCGCTCCGGCTGGGACTCGAACCCCGGCCACTTGCTTGGAAGACCAGCGGTCTAGCCATTAGGCTATCGGAGTTCTGTCGAGCGGAGTCTTACTGCCTGACTGATACTGCCTGACTGACAGACTGACTCACTGACTGACTGATACTGACTGACTGACTCACTGACTGACCGAGACTGACTGACTAACTGCCTGACTGACTGAGACTGGACTGACTGACTGACTGACTGACTGACTGACTAACTGACTGATTGAGACTGACTGACTGACTGCTTGACTCTCTGACTGGCTATTTCACTGACTGACTGACACTGACTGACTGACTGCTTGACTACCTGACTGACTGCTTGACTGACTAACTGACTGGACAGGACTGACCGACTGACTGACAGACAGACTGACTGAATAAGGATGACTGACAGACTGACTGAATAAGGCTGACTGACTGACTGACTGACAGACTGACTGAATAAGGCTGACCGACTGACTGACTGCCTGACTGACTGACTGACTGAATGACTGACTGACTGACTGACCGAGACTGACTGACTGACTGACTGAGACTGGACTGGACTGACTGACTGACTGAGACTGGACTGGACTGACTGACTGACTGACTGACTAAGACTGACTGACTGCTTTAGTGACTAACTGACTGCACAGGACTGACCGACTGACTGACTGACTGACTGCCTGACTGACTGACTGACTGAATGACTGACTGACTGAGACTAAATGACTGACTGCTTGACTGACTGGCTGAAGGACTAACTGACTGACTGAGTGACTGACTGACTGGACTGACTGACTGAGACTGAATGACTGAGTGCTTGACTGATTGACTGTCAGACTGACTGACTGGCTTCGCAAAAGGGAAAAATAAAAAAAAAAGAATTATAAAATTAGAAAAAAATATTTGCATTTAAGATTTCCTTTCCGGCCGGGACTCGAACCCAGTACTACGCGCTAGGAACCCATCGGTCTAGCCATTAGGCTATCGGAGCTCTGTCGATGGAAGTCTTAAATATAATAAAAACAAAAAATGCACCTTGGTAATTATTGATTCAAACACTTTGAAATTTACAGGTCGAATAATTAAACTGACTCAGAATTTTTCTCCCTACATAAATAATCAATATTCGCAAAAGAGAAAAATTTAAAAAAAAAGAAGAAGAAATTTCAAATTAGAAACTAAAAGTATACATTGAAGATTTTCGTTCAGGCTGGGACTCGAACCCAGGGCCACTCGCTTGGAAGCCTAACACTCTAGCCATTAGTCTATGGGAGCTCTGTCGGTGGGAGTTTTAAATATAATAAAAACAAAAAATGCACCTTGGTAATTGCTTATTTAAACACTTTGAAATCTTCGTGTCGAAAAATTAAACTGACTCAGAATTTTCTTCCCTACATAAATAATCAATAATTGCAAAGGAAAGAAATTGAAAAAAAAAAGAATTTTCAAATTAGAAAAGAAATATATACATTGAAGATATTCGCTCCGGCTGGGACTCGAACCCCGGCCACTTGCTTGGAAGACCAGCGGTCTAGCCATTAGGCTATCGGAGTTCTGTCGAGCGGAGTCTTACTGCCTGACTGATACTGCCTGACTGACAGACTGACTCACTGACTGACTGATACTGACTGACTGACTCACTGACTGACCGAGACTGACTGACTAACTGCCTGACTGACTGAGACTGGACTGACTGACTGACTGACTAACTGACCGACTGAGACTGACTGACTGACTGCTTGACTCTCTGACTGGCTATTTCACTGACTGACTGAATGACTAAATGACTGACTGACACTGACTGACTGACTGCTTGACTACCTGACTGACTGCTTGACTGACTAACTGACTGGACAGGACTGACCGACTGACTGACTGACAGACTGACTGAATAAGGATGACTGACAGACTGACTGAATAAGGCTGACCGACTGACTGACTGCCTGACTGACTGACTGACTGACTGACCGAGACTGACTGACTGACTGACTGAGACTGGACTGGACTGACTGACTGACTGACTGACTGCTTTAGTGACTAACTGACTGCACAGGACTGACCGACTGACTGACTGACTGACTGCCTGACTGACTGACTGACTGAATGACTGACTGACTGAGACTAAATGACTGACTGCTTGACTGACTGGCTGAAGGACTAACTGACTGACTGAGTGACTGACTGACTGGACTGACTGACTGAGACTGAATGACTGAGTGCTTGACTGATTGACTGTCAGACTGACTGACTGACATCGCAAAAGGGAAAAATAAAAAAAAAGAATTATAAAATTAGAAAAAAATATTTGCATTTAAGATTTCCTTTCCGGCCGGGACTCGAACCCAGTACCACGCGCTAGGAACCCAACGGTCTAGCCATTAGGCTATCGGAGCTCTGTCGATGGAAGACTTAAATATAATAAAAACAAAAAATGCACCTTGGTAATTATTGATTCAAACACTTTGAAATTTACAGGTCGAATAATTAAACTGACTCAGAATTTTTCTCCCTACATAAATAATCAATATTCGCAAAAGAGAAAAATTAAAAAAAAAAGAAGAAGAAATTTCAAATTAGAAACTAAAAGTATACATTGAAGATTTTCGTTCAGGCTGCGACTCGAACCCAGGGCCACTCGCTTGGAAGCCTAACACTCTAGCCATTAGTCTATGGGAGCTCTGTCGGTGGGAGTTTTAAATATAATAAAAACAAAAAATGCACCTTGGTAATTGTTTATTTAAACACTTTGAAATCTTTGTGTCGAAAAATTAAACTGACTCAGAATTTTCTTCCCTACATAAATAATCAATAATTGCAAAGGAAAGGAATTGAAAAAAAAAAGAATTTTCAAATTAGAAAAGAAATATATACATTGAAGATATTCGCTCCGGCTGGGACTCGAACCCAGGCCACTCGCTTGGAAGACCAGCGGTCTAGCCATTAGGCTATCGGAGTTCTGTCGAGCGGAGTCTTACTGCCTGACTGACAGACTGACTCACTGACTGACTGATACTGACTGACTGACTCACTGACTGACCGAGACTGACTGACTAACTGCCTGACTGACTGAGACTGGACTGACTGACTGACTGACTGACTGACTGACTAACTGACTGACTGAGACTGACTGACTGACTGCTTGACTCTCTGACTGGCTATTTCACTGACTGACTGAATGACTAAATGACTGACTGACACTGACTGACTGACTGCTTGACTACCTGACTGACTGCTTGACTGACTAACTGACTGGACAGGACTGACCGACTGACTGACTGACAGACTGACTGAATAAGGATGACTGACAGACTGACTGAATAAGGCTGACTGACTGACTGACTGACAGACTGACTGAATAAGGCTGACCGACTGACTGACTGCCTGACTGACTGACTGACTGAATGACTGACTGACTGACTGACCGAGACTGACTGACTGACTGAGACTGGACTGGACTGACTGACTGAGACTGACTGACTGCTTTAGTGACTAACTGACTGCACAGGACTGACCGACTGACTGACTGACTGACTGCCTGACTGTCAGACTGACTGACTGACTTCGCAAAAGGGAAAAATAAAAAAAAAAGAATTATAAAATTAGAAAAAAATATTTGCATTTAAGATTTCCTTTCCGGCCGGGACTCGAACCCAGTACCACGCGCTAGGAACCCAACGGTCTAGCCATTAGGCTATCGGAGCTCTGTCGATGGAATTCTTAAATATAATAAAAACAAAAAATGCACCTTGGTAATTATTGATTCAAACACTTTGAAATTTACAGGTCGAATAATTAAACTGACTCAGAATTTTTCTCCCTACATAAATAATCAATATTCGCAAAAGAGAAAAATTAAAAAAAAAAGAAGAAGAAATTTCAAATTAGAAACTAAAAGAATACATTGAAGATTTTCGTTCAGGCTGGGACTCGAACCCAGGGCCACTCGCTTGGAAGCCTAACACTCTAGCCATTAGTCTATGGGAGCTCTGTCGGTGGGAGTTTTAAATATAATAAAAACAAAAAATGCACCTTGGTAATTGTTTATTTAAACACTTTGAAATCTTCGTGTCGAAAAATTAAACTGACTCAGAATTTTCTTCCCTACATAAATAATCAATAATTGCAAAGGAAAGAAATTGAAAAAAAAAAGAATTTTCAAATTAGAAAAGAAATATATACATTGAAGATATTCGCTCCGGCTGGGACTCGAACCCAGGCCACTCGCTTGGAAGACCAGCGGTCTAGCCATTAGGCTATCGGAGTTCTGTCGAGCGGAGTCTTACTGCCTGACTGATACTGCCTGACTGACAGACTGACTCACTGACTGACTGATACTGACTGACTGACTCACTGACTGACCGAGACTGACTGACTAACTGCCTGACTGACTGAGACTGGACTGACTGACTGACTGACTGACTGACTGACTAACTAACTGACTGAGACTGACTGACTGACTGCTTGACTCTCTGACTGGCTATTTCACTGACTGACTGAATGACTAAATGACTGACTGACACTGACTGACTGACTGCTTGACTACCTGACTGACTGCTTGACTGACTAACTGACTGGACAGGACTGACCGACTGACTGACTGACAGACTGACTGAATAAGGATGACTGACAGACTGACTGAATAAGGCTGACTGACTGACTGACTGGCAGACTGACTGAATAAGGCTGACCGACTGACTGACTGCCTGACTGACTGAATGACTGACTGACTGACTGACCGAGACTGACTGACAGACTGACTGAGACTGGACTGGACTGACTGACTGACTGACTGACTGAGACTGACTGACTGCTTTAGTGACTAACTGACTGCACAGGACTGACCGACTGACTGACTGACTGACTGCCTGACTGACTGACTGACTGAATGACTGACTGACTGAGACTAAATGACTGACTGCTTGACTGACTGGCTGAAGGACTAACTGACTGACTGAGTGACTGACTGACTGGACTGACTGACTGAGACTGAATGACTGAGTGCTTGACTGATTGACTGTCAGACTGACTGACTGACTTCGCAAAACTGAAAAATAAAAAAAAAAGAATTATAAAAAAATATTTGCATTTGAGATTTCCTTTCCGGCCGGGACTCGAACCCAGTACCACGCGCTAGGAACCCAACGGTCTAGCCAATAGGCTATCGGAGCTCTGTCGATGGAAGTCTTAAATATAATAAAAACAAAAAATGCACCTTGGTAATTACTGATTCAAACACTTTGAAATCTACAGGTCGAATAATTAAACTGACTCAGAATTTTTCTCCCTACATAAATAATCAATATTCGCAAAAGAGAAAAAATAAAAAAAAAGAAGAAAAATTTTCAAATTAGAAACTAAAAGTATACATTGAAGATTTTCGTTCAGGCTGGGACTCGAACCCAGGGCCACTCGCTTGGAAGCCTAACACTCTAGCCATTAGTCTATGGGAGCTCTGTCGGTGGGAGTTTTAAATATAATAAAAACAAAAAATGCACCTTGGTAATTGTTTATTTAAACACTTTGAAATCTTAGTGTCGAAAAATTAAACTGACTCAGAATTTTCTTCCCTACATAAATAATCAATAATTGCAAAGGAAAGAAATTGAAAAAAAAAAGAATTTTCAAATTAGAAAAGAAATATATACATTGAAGATATTCGCTCCGGCTGGGACTCGAACCCCGGCCACTTGCTTGGAAGACCAGCGGTCTAGCCATTAGGCTATCGGAGTTCTGTCGAGCGGAGTCTTACTGCCTGACTGATACTGCCTGACTGACAGACTGACTCACTGACTGACTGATACTGACTGACTGACTCACTGACTGACCGAGACTGACTGACTAACTGCCTGACTGACTGAGACTGGACTGACTGACTGACTGACTGACTGACTGACTAACTGACTGACTGAGACTGACTGACTGACTGCTTGACTCTCTGACTGGCTATTTCACTGACTGACTGAATGACTAAATGACTGACTGACACTGACTGACTGACTGCTTGACTACCTGACTGACTGCTTGACTGACTAACTGACTGGACAGGACTGACCGAATGACTGACTGACAGACTGACTGAATAAGGATGACTGACAGACTGACTGAATAAGGATGACTGACAGACTGACTGAATAAGGCTGACTGACTGACTGACTGACAGACTGACTGAATAAGGCTGACCGACTGACTGACTGCCTGACTGACTGAATGACTGACTGACTGACTGACCGAGACTGACTGACTGACTGACTGAGACTGGACTGGACTGACTGACTGACTGACTGACTGAGACTGACTGACTGCTTTAGTGACTAACTGACTGCACAGGACTGACCGACTGACTGACTGACTGCCTGACAGACTGACTGACTGAATGACTGACTGACTGAGACTAAATGACTGACTGCTTGACTGACTGGCTGAAGGACTAACTGACTGACTGAGTGACTGACTGACTGGACTGACTGACTGAGACTGAATGACTGAGTGCTTGACTGATTGACTGTCAGACTGACTGACTGACTTCGCAAAAGGGAAAAATAAAAAAAAAGAATTATAAAAAAATATTTGCATTTAAGATTTCCTTTCCGGCCGGGACTCGAACCCAGTACCACGCTCTTGGAACCCAACGGTCTAGCCATTAGGCTATCGGAGCTCTGTCGATGGAAGTCTTAAATATAATAAAAACAAAAAATGCACCTTGGTAATTATTTATTCAAACACTTTGAAATTTACAGGTCGAATAATTAAACTGACTCAGAATTTTTCTCCCTACATAAATAATCAATATTCGCAAAAGAGAAAAATTAAAAAAAAAAGAAGAAGAAATTTCAAATTAGAAACTAAAAGTATACATTGAAGATTTTCGTTCAGGCTGGGACTCGAGCCCAGGGCCACTCGCTTGGAAGCCTAACACTCTAGCCATTAGTCTATGGGAGCTCTGTCGGTGGGAGTTTTAAATATAATAAAAACAAAAAATGCACCTTGGTAATTGTTTATTTAAACACTTTGAAATCTTCGTGTCGAAAAATTAAACTGACTCAGAATTTTCTTCCCTACATAAATAATCAATAATTGCAAAGGAAAGAAATTGAAAAAAAAAAGAATTTTCAAATTAGAAAAGAAATATATACATTGAAGATATTCGCTCCGGCTGGGACTCGAACCCAGGCCACTCGCTTGGAAGACCAGCGGTCTAGCCATTAGGCTATCGGAGTTCTGTCGAGCGGAGTCTTACTGCCTGACTGATACTGCCTGACTGACAGACTGACTCACTGACTGACTGATACTGACTGACTGACACACTGACTGTTCGAGACTGACTGACTAACTGCCTGACTGACTGAGACTGGACTGACTGAATGACTAAATGACTGACTGACACTGACTGACTGACTGCTTGACTACCTGACTGACTGCTTGACTGACTAACTGACTGGACAGGACTGACCGACTGACTGACTGACAGACTGACTGAATAAGGATGACTGACAGACTGACTGAATAAGGCTGACTGACTGACTGACTGACAGACTGACTGAATAAGGCTGACCGACTGACTGACTGCCTGACTGACTGACTGACTGAATGACTGACTGACTGACTGACCGAGACTGACTGACTGACTGACTGAGACTGGACTGGACTGACTGACTGACTGACTGACTGAGACTGACTGACTGCTTTAGTGACTAACTGACTGCACAGGACTGACCGACTGACTGACTGACTGACTGCCTGACTGACTGACTGACTGAATGACTGACTGACTGAGACTAAATGACTGACTGCTTGACTGACTGGCTGAAGGACTAACTGACTGACTGAGTGACTGACTGACTGGACTGACTGACTGAGACTGAATGACTGAGTGCTTGACTGATTGACTGTCAGACTGACTGACTGACATCGCAAAAGGGAAAAATAAAAAAAAAGAATTATAAAATTAGAAAAAAATATTTGCATTTAAGATTTCCTTTCCGGCCGGGACTCGAACCCAGTACCACGCGCTAGGAACCCAACGGTCTAGCCATTAGGCTATCGGAGCTCTGTCGATGGAAGTCTTAAATATAATAAAAACAAAAAATGCACCTTGGTAATTATTGATTCAAACACTTTGAAATTTACAGGTCGAATAATTAAACTGACTCAGAATTTTTCTCCCTACATAAATAATCAATATTCGCAAAAGAGAAAAATTAAAAAAAAAAGAAGAAGAAATTTCAAATTAGAAACTAAAAGTATACATTGAAGATTTTCGTTCAGGCTGGGACTCGAACCCAGGGCCACTCGCTTGGAAGCCTAACACTCTAGCCATTAGTCTATGGGAGCTCTGTCGGTGGGAGTTTTAAATATAATAAAAACAAAAAATGCACCTTGGTAATTGTTTATTTAAACACTTTGAAATCTTCGTGTCGAAAAATTAAACTGACTCAGAATTTTCTTCCCTACATAAATAATCAATAATTGCAAAGGAAAGAAATTGAAAAAAAAAAGAATTTTCAAATTAGAAAAGAAATATATACATTGAAGATATTCGCTCCGGCTGGGACTCGAACCCAGGCCACTCGCTTGGAAGACCAGCGGTCTAGCCATTAGGCTATCGGAGTTCTGTCGAGCGGAGTCTTACTGCCTGACTGATACTGCCTGACTGACAGACTGACTCACTGACTGACTGATACTGACTGACTGACTCACTGACTGAGCGAGACTGACTGACTAACTGCCTGACTGACTGAGACTGGACTGACTGACTGACTGACTGACTGACTGACTAACTGACTGACTGAGACTGACTGACTGACTGCTTGACTCTCTGACTGGCTATTTCACTGACTGACTGAATGACTAAATGACTGACTGACACTGACTGACTGACTGCTTGACTACCTGACTGACTGCTTGACTGACTAACTGACTGGACAGGACTGACCGAATGACTGACTGACAGACTGACTGAATAAGGATGACTGACAGACTGACTGAATAAGGATGACTGACAGACTGACTGAATAAGGCTGACTGACTGACTGACTGACAGACTGACTGAATAAGGCTGACCGACTGACTGACTGCCTGACTGACTGAATGACTGACTGACTGACTGACCGAGATTGACTGACTGACTGACTGAGACTGGACTGGACTGACTGACTGACTGACTGACTGAGACTGACTGACTGCTTTAGTGACTAACTGACTGCACAGGACTGACCGACTGACTGACTGACTGCCTGACAGACTGACTGACTGAATGACTGACTGACTGAGACTAAATGACTGACTGCTTGACTGACTGGCTGAAGGACTAACTGACTGACTGAGTGACTGACTGACTGGACTGACTGACTGAGACTGAATGACTGAGTGCTTGACTGATTGACTGTCAGACTGACTGACTGACTTCGCAAAAGGGAAAAATAAAAAAAAAGAATTATAAAAAAATATTTGCATTTAAGATTTCCTTTCCGGCCGGGACTCGAACCCAGTACCACGCGCTTGGAACCCAACGGTCTAGCCATTAGGCTATCGGAGCTCTGTCGATGGAAGTCTTAAATATAATAAAAACAAAAAATGCACCTTGGTAATTATTGATTCAAACACTTTGAAATTTACAGGTCGAATAATTAAACTGACTCAGAATTTTTCTCCCTACATAAATAATCAATATTCGCAAAAGAGAAAAATTAAAAAAAAAGAAGAAGAAATTTCAAATTAGAAACTAAAAGTATACATTGAAGATTTTCGTTCAGGCTGGGACTCGAACCCAGGGCCACTCGCTTGGAAGCCTAACACTCTAGCCATTAGTCTATGGGAGCTCTGTCGGTGGGAGTTTTAAATATAATAAAAACAAAAAATGCACCTTGGTAATTGTTTATTTAAACACTTTGAAATCTTCGTGTCGAAAAATTAAACTGACTCAGAATTTTCTTCCCTACATAAATAATCAATAATTGCAAAGGAAAGAAATTGAAAAAAAAAAGAATTTTCAAATTAGAAAAGAAATATATACATTGAAGATATTCGCTCCGGCTGGGACTCGAACCCAGGCCACTCGCTTGGAAGACCAGCGGTCTAGCCATTAGGCTATCGGAGTTCTGTCGAGCGGAGTCTTACTGCCTGACTGATACTGCCTGACTGACAAACTGACTCACTGACTGACTGATACTGACTGACTGACTCACTGACTGACCGAGACTGACTGACTAACTGCCTGACTGACTGAGACTGGACTGACTGACTGACTGACTGACTGACTGACTAACTAACTGACTGAGACTGACTGACTGACTGACTGACTAACTAACTGACTGAGACTGACTGACTGACTGCTTGACTCTCTGACTGGCTATTTCACTGACTGACTGAATGACTAAATGACTGACTGACACTGACTGACTGACTGCTTGACTACCTGACTGACTGCTTGACTGACTAACTGACTGGACAGGACTGACCGACTGACTGACTGACAGACTGACTGAATAAGGATGACTGACAGACTGACTGAATAAGGCTGACTGACTGACTGACTGGCAGACTGACTGAATAAGGCTGACCGACTGACTGACTGCCTGACTGACTGAATGACTGACTGACTGACTGACCGAGACTGACTGACTGACTGACTGAGACTGGACTGGACTGACTGACTGACTGACTGACTGAGACTGACTGACTGCTTTAGTGACTAACTGACTGCACAGGACTGACCGACTGACTGACTGACTGACTGCCTGACTGACTGACTGACTGAATGACTGACTGACTGAGACTAAATGACTGACTGCTTGACTGACTGGCTGAAGGACTAACTGACTGACTGAGTGACTGACTGACTGGACTGACTGACTGAGACTGAATGACTGAGTGCTTGACTGATTGACTGTCAGACTGACTGACTGACTTCGCAAAACTGAAAAATAAAAAAAAAGAATTATAAAAAAATATTTGCATTTAAGATTTCCTTTCCGGCCGGGACTCGAACCCAGTACCACGCGCTAGGAACCCAACGGTCTAGCCAATAGGCTATCGGAGCTCTGTCGATGGAAGTCTTAAATATAATAAAAACAAAAAATGCACCTTGGTAATTACTGATTCAAACACTTTGAAATCTACAGGTCGAATAATTAAACTGACTCAGAATTTTTCTCCCTACATAAATAATCAATATTCGCAAAAGAGAAAAAATTAAAAAAAGAAGAAAAATTTTCAAATTAGAAACTAAAAGTATACATTGAAGATTTTCGTTCAGGCTGGGACTCGAGTAGTAGTCAAATGATGACTTTCAGATCAAATGTGGTGTTTTGAAACTAAAGGTTCAAGTTGGGGAGCATTCCATCCAGACCCAAGAGGTTAAAACAAAAGTTTTAGCATGTTTTTTTTTTTTTTTTATTTTAAATCAATTTTGTCTTGCACGGTTGAACTTTAGTCCAATCCAAAGGTAAAGTAATGTAATAAATTGGATTTTTTAACTATAAATTTAATTGCACTCCAGAATTAGATTATTTCTGGAAAAGTTTCCAACGCAGTTGTTCAAATTTAGAATGCTGAAGCAAAATTATTTTATT